>NC_034415.1:8040344-8056138 GCF_002078875.1 Numida meleagris | reverse complement strand
GAGGAGGGGAAACTTGTTTCCTCTGGAATGGGCTGAAGGCAGCCTCATAAGAAAAGCATTTTTTTCATTTGATAACTCTTAAGTCAGCGCGCGGATCGGCATAAAAATCAGAAAACGTGGTCTAATAGTTCAGTAAGGCTCGCCGCTGTATTTGTACAGCTTTGATGAAAAGATGTTAAGTCGATCTCCCAAAAACGCCAGCTGTGTTTATTCATTAGGGACTGGAGAGATACCGTGCACAACACAAAAGTCCTATCCGCACAGGAAGCCTCAAAGCTCTTTTTCAGCACAAACGATAAAAGCTCGTTTTCAAAAGGCATTTTACACTTGGCAAGTGCCACCAGATCACAGATGATCAAGGACTACACACGCCATTTTGGAAGGGCTCCATTTTACTCGTGGACCTGACCGCAGAGCTACCTCTGCTTGGGGTGACAGAGGGCTGGGATCCTCGGAAAGGAGAGGAAAGCAGTGGTCCAATCTAACCCCAGCTCTTTCCCAAAATGAGAATGAAAGGTCACAGCAAGGGCAAGTCTTGCTCACACGGGAGATGCAGCTCCCACCCACCAGTGCCCACCACAGATCCAACTGGTGGCACTGGGAGGTCAGGCGATCCACTAAAAAGCTTTCAGCTGTATGAAGGCCATACTTCCCAGCCCTGGAACGGCGCGAGGCATCTCTTACAGATGTTTCCTGCATGAGAAAATATCTCCGAAGGAATCACAACAAAACAAAATCACATTACGTTTTAATCTCTGCTATGACATTTCAATTGGACAGTAGGAGATGTAGGTGGGAACGTCCCTGATGTTCAGCCCCAGCTCTGTCTGCTCACAGGTGGAGAAGCACCGAGGGAAGAACAACTGGAAAATAACTCTAAATTGCTTCCAAACTCTTCAGCAAAAGTTTAGATAGCTAAAAAATGAAGTTGTAGCTTCTTTAAACATGACATTTAGCCAACAGGCAAACACGCATCTTCTTGCAATAAGAAAATAATATTACTGGACAGCGTTGCAGTACCTTGCAAACAGCAAACTGAAATATCAGGCAATCTGGTGAGAACTGCAAAACTATTTATTTAAAGGACAAGTAGATCTGGCAAGTCCAAGTGGCAAGTTGAAGGCACTTGGGGCCAAAGGCAGCAGAGAGGTGATTTCAGCTTAGGTGCACAAGCAGGTGCAATGCCACACAGCCCTCCCCTTGCTTCTGGACACAGCCCAGCAGCTCAGTCCTCCACTGTTAGCAATCTCAGCCCATCCAGTTTGTTAAATAGTCTTTCAAAGGATTTTCTCCCCCTGCCTGCTGAAACACGGCCCCTTCCCCACTCCTCACGTGCCCATGGCCCACAGCAGCTCTAGCACCTGGCTCGGCTCCTGTCTGAATCAGATATCAAAAACATAACTGGCATTGTTAGGCCTAATTAAGAACAAATTAAATTACATGACAACATGGGAGCTGCAAATTCAGCAGCACCAGTTTAGGAGCAAGACAACCATCCAGGCTCGCTAGCACACCGCTGTCTTCACCACCAGAGAGAGGCCAAGCATTTTCCTATCCCAAAACAGTGAATTTTCTGGAATTTGGATGGTTTCACCTCCCTCCCACCCCTGTCCTTCCACCTCCTACTCACCAGCCAAAGATCTTTCAGACTCAGGCCATAATTAACGCTGCAACTATTTGGAAAGAACACTGTTGCAGTTCACATCCATCACCTGCCCCAGTGTGGATGGAACAGCCCTCTTTTCTCTACGATGTAGGAAGTTTTGAGCTATCCAATAACCAGTTAAGAAAACTGACTTCCAGCACATCTGAATCACATCACATAACGTGGCACAGAGTTTCCAAGCCTCCTGCCTCTGCTTTTTCCACCACCCCATCTCTCCACGTGCCGTCGCACTATCCTCTAGCACATGCTATGTCAATTACAGGCTTATGTACAAGCTACTGCTATTTGCTAAACAAATTGCAGCAATATCCATAAGGACCATTTTCAAGCAGCCACCCACACACCAGTTTTATTTCTCAGCCCGTGAAGCTATGTAGGAATTGGGATAAACAGCCTTGGCAGAACCGTTGCTGGAGCGAGACCATTTCCAAAACAAAGCTTGCCACTGACTTATGTTTCAAATATGTTTTGGAAAGTCAGAAACAAAGCTTCTTCCAACATTTTTTTCTTGAGGCAGAGAGGGAATTGCATTTCAGTTCTCAGCTCACAGGAACAGCCAGTGTGTGCCTTTGGCTCTGCATCTGGAGAATCAACTGCAGGGACTGAAAATGCTCCAAGTTACAAAGGTGCATTAAAGACAGTCACAAGTTCATGCCTATCCATACTTTCTCTCCGGAGAAGAGCACTAAGACTGTTTCTAAGGAGAGAGATATTAGCAAAAAGCATAAAAAATGAGAAGTAAGCATGGCTTAGCATTATCCTTTTCCCAGAGAAATGACTCGATAGGATTACTCTGGAACACCACTGACAAAAAAAATGAAACTGGCTGCTCTCTCCTGATGCTTCACAGAGAACAAACCCCAGGCTTTCCAGTGCTGCCAGCTGCAAATCTGCTTCCTGTCAGGCTCCAGAAGACCATGAGACACCCACACCGAACCTCGGTTCAGGAAGCTAAAAGATGCTACTGACGCAGACGTTGGAAGCAGTCTGACCACCACCTGGGATATCGCAGAGAAGTCAAACAAGTTTCCTACAAACCATGTTTTCCTAGAACAGCCCAAGCGGAAAGCGAGCGTTAAATGTTAACACATGAAGGGACCGTTCCCAGGGGCTTTAATTTGCTGTGCTTACCTACTGGTCTTGACACAGAGGCTCTGCAGCCACTGGGTGTAAAGCTAAATGTTAGTGACTGGTTCCTGGCGGCAGGAATGCAAGTGAAGCCCAGTAATTCCCTCATTAATTCACCTTGTTAGGAGCGGAGCAGCGGGGTAGTTACAGCGATAAGAACAGCCTGAGCAGGCTGGTGGGAGCCTGCAAAGAAATACATTTTATTCCCAGATGGTCGGGGGTCACGGTGCTCAAAAAGTCAGGGCTGCCTTTAAGTGTGGATTGAGAACAGCTGCAGCAACCCTTCGAGAACAAAGCCCAGAAAGCAAAAACCCACTCACTTGGCCTACATGAGACTCAGCAGCCCCTGGGTTATGGCACAGAGAGCTGCCGTACTGAAAAGCAGCATCTTGCACACAACCAAGCCTGTCCCAGAGCAGCATGCAAAGGGCACGTGCCTGGGACATCACACCACATCCTTCCAAATCATGCACGGGATTTTCGGCTGCATAGGAATAGCTCAAGGTTTCCTTCAGTAACAGCACTGCCTAAAAGAGGGTGATTGGGCAGAAAATCAGTTTAATCATTTGCATTGCATGCCAAAACATGAGGGATTCTTTCAGGCAAGCTACATTGCTGCAAAGCCCAAATAAACTCCACCAGAAGGTTATTTTTTCTCCGGCAGAGAGACTATTAAAAATTCATTTTCTGATTAGTACTACTAAGACAGCACGTGGAGCCGTAACAGGCCTGTGAAAACATTAAACACTTAGCTCCTTAAAAAAAAAAACAACCACGTTTTGAAGTCACAAAATGATAACTCTCCTAACTCAACCAGTAACATCAACCACCACACATTAAACCAAGTCATTTGTCAACCTTCAGTGGCAGCCCATGAAGTAGGGGTCGAGATATTTTTTCCTCCCTCTGCTCCCAGAGTCCTCAGTATGTATACCAACTCCCTGGACAGTATTTTGAGGGGGGGGGGAGGAAAAGAAACCATCACTCAAACCCATCTGTAAAGTTGCTGCCTTTGGAAAGCAAAGTCCCAAAGAACACAACATTCTCCAGCCTTTGTTTTCACCATCGCCTTTAGTGATGGCCAAGGCCAACCCAACCTACTGTGGCTCCCTCAACCTACACACATCCCAAGAGCTGAAGAGGACCACGCTCTTCAATCTGCCATCTACTTACAGCAAGGAGGGCTTTGCTTCTCCCAAAGCTCTGACTTCCAAGACCTTATTGTACAACCATGTCTCCTTGTGACGCAGATAGGTTCTGCATTCAGAAGTCAAGGAAAACTGTCACCACACAGCCCTAAATGCTAACTTGCAGGTTTCACCACTACTAAAACATCAGGGTGCCTACAAAGATTAAAATTTAGAAAGAGCACAAGTGGCTCATGGAAAACCAAAGCTATTTTTCGGTTGAAAAATAGAATAATTTCATCTGCTCAACACCACCAAGGAAGATCAGCTCCTTACCTCTATCCTCTTATCCTCTATCCTTCTACCTCTATCCTCTTATCACCCAGTGATGATACTGTCACCACTCATTCGCCAGCACAGACCTTGCTACGTTTATCACTTCAAGAGGGATCTGTGTAACTCAGTACAATGTAAATGGAGAAAACCTCCAAAGATATCAAATCATACAAATTCTAGAGTCTCCCTTCTTCAATGGATTATTTTTTTAAGCATCTAATTTCCCACTCACGTTCTGATATCAAATGAAGGCATCAACACACATATCTACAAAGTAATTAATAGGCAAAAAAAATAATAAGCCAATAAAATTTAAGCCCTCAGTAGCAGCACACATCAGCCATAGTGACAGCAGTAATATAAGCCTCTGAAAGAAGGAAAAAGCCAAAACCAGGATCTTTCCATGTTAAGGAAATGCTACAAACATGTTGGAAAGTGGGTGGGAGGATTTCCTCTCATCAAAAACACATGTACCACCAACACTGCCTTCTAACCTCCAAACCCACTTGGACTTCTTGTTATAGGTTTTCACACTGCAATGAAAAGAAACCTTAGTCTAGTGGTTTTATCTTAAAAATAAGAGTTGCTAGAGATTAACAGCTTTCCAAAGACTCCATCTCAGGCCTTAAACATAACCTGTTTTGTTACGTAGAGCAGCAAATGGACACAAGAAGCAGTAGGACAGCTGACAGCATAAACTAGTATCCATATCATCCCGAGTCACTGAAGATTTCCATGAGCCTCCTGAGGCACTGTTATAAAGACTGAACACACAGAGCATGTGTAAAATAGTGGATACAGAGCAAACTGCAACGAGCTTCCAGCACGTGGGCAAGGTGAGCACATGCTCAGACTTTCTGTCACCAAAGTCTAACAGCCCTAGATTTTGCTGCAGAGGATTTGCATGGATATAAGGAAACTTCTTTTTATCTGAAAGTTATCCCTCGTATGAAATATGTATTTTATTTCCTTTAAAGACAGCAAAAGTCATTTTGAAGCTCATTCAACTCGTCAACTGCCAGCATGCTCAGAGACACGCTCAATTTTCTTAAGAAGTGTTCAAGAGAATGTTCAGCTTCATTTCAGCTCTCCTCACACAAACAAAGGCAAAGAAAAGGGTTGCTGTAGAAAGCTGTCAGCCCACAATTAGACACACCAGATGACAACAGGAAAAGACTTAAGTCAATACTAACAACAGCGTAATCATTTCCAGATCAACCCGGGCTACTTCTGCAAGAAGCGCTTTTGAGTTTTTTCAACCCAACTGCTCTTTGCAAAGCCAAGGACAGCAGCACAAACGTTAATTTTCAGCTGAGTAAAAAACTAGCAACGTACTTATTATCATTTAGCAAGTACTTAAAGAAATCCAGATGTGTGCGGATTTCTGAAACATCGTGCATGGGAAAAAGGTACAAATTCGGACAAAAAATTGTTAGTGCTGACAGCACAGGGAATGGTGGGGGTGATTTCCCTGGAATGGCTGATTTTACTGAGACAGGGCAGCAGCTTGCCCTGCATTTACACCAGGAAAGTACTTCATGAGTAAGCAAAAGTTACCTTTGAAAAGACCTATGGAGGGGAGAAAAAGAAACAAACACCTTTAGGCAGTTCTAGGATGCGTTCGCACTTAAAACTCCCACCTCTTCCATTGTCTCCAAGCTACTGTTCCCTCCTCCCCTCAACCCTCCTGTACCTGCAAGCCCTAAGCACTGAAGTTAAGTGAGCAGCAACAAAAACTAAATTTGAGAGAGTTCAGATAAAAATGCATCCGTGCCAAGAAGCTTTCACCCAGGCAGAGGTCACTGCTGCAGAACGGAGCACAAAAATCAGGGCACTGCACTGGTCACTGCCCCATTTTCTCCAGGTGATCACCGAGCCAGATCTGGTTACTTGGCCTGCTAATTTATGAAGTAGAAAGACAGGGCTGTTGGACAGATTTGCTTTTTAAGGGCATTTCAATCTCCCAGGAACACTAAGTACATAAACTATGCAACGCTCCATTAACCAAGTGCCCAAACAGTAATGGCCTTCAGATTTAAACCACATTGCCTAACGCGACCATATCCTCCCCCAGACCCAGGGGCTGAACAGTAATCTATTTCCCCCCAGCTCATGGGAAAACAAAGCCAGGCTGTTCCCAGCCCTCACGGACACGCCAGGGAGCTTCAGCCCATAAAGCCGTGAGCATGAAGATGCAGAAGAAGAAAATCATTGTACTGCTTCATTGCACTCATACATTACATTGCAACAGAGATTTTTTTTAAAATCAATTATTTCCAAGAGTCAGCTGTTTCCCTCAAAAGACAGAGCTCTCAAATATTCCCAAGTCCTCCTGACACAAACATATCCATAAAGTTGAAGAAGGACGTACCCACGTATTTGCCATGCCAAGTTTCTCTATATAGTTGTATCTCTATAGCAAGCAAACATGAAGCCGTGCCAGTCCTACTTGTACAGAGCAGTCTTGATGCAGGATTTAGATCAGCACCAAAATGATACTCAAATAAATAAAACCACACCACTAATTCCCAGTTATGAGAGCTGGGAGGTTCCGCCCCGGGCCTGGATGGACACTGCACTCACTGCTGGCACACTGGAAGCTCCCAGCTCTCTCTTTTCCCCCCCCCCTCCCCCAAATCCCCTTAGAAGCAGCTCATTCCCGCAGTTCCCACTTCCCATGGAACAATGGGGCAGCTCCAGGATAATCTCTCCATCCTATAACCACCATTAACTGCAAATCTTGAAAGTATATTCAGACAAAACGGCATTCAGAACAAACAAGGGAACCTTCAAACCACTATAAAAGAAAATAATGACATAAGGAAAGCTTTGTAAGAAACCTCTAGGCAAAGAGCTGATTGAACTCTAGCTCTAACTTATTTTTCTACACTGCAAAATAGTTTTTAAAACTTGGAAATATCTCAGATAAAGTCAGGGTATCAGGAGATTTTTCAAGGATTTCCTCTTTAGTGCTTTTTGCATGCATGTCATCTTCAGCAGAGCATCCATGGTTACGCAGCTGAAGATGGCACGTATACATTCAAAGGCAAAACTGGAATCCAAGTTTACTTTCAAGAACATCCCTTTGTAACACGTTGCCATGACTTCTCTTTTCTCCCCTTCACAAGCTGCATGGCTGTGGATATTCTCAGCTTTGGCATTCTATCAGGCAACAAGCCAAACAATCTGCGGTTCAGATAAACCACAACCGTGGCTCAGGGTAGCCACCGCTGGACCTCTCCCAAAGGGGAAGCATTAAGAAAGGAAGAAGTTGCTAAAATTCAGGCGTGCGTTGAAGCCAGCTGGGGAAGGGCGCA
Organism: Numida meleagris; assembly: GCF_002078875.1. Classification (NCBI taxonomy): domain Eukaryota; kingdom Metazoa; phylum Chordata; class Aves; order Galliformes; family Numididae; genus Numida; species Numida meleagris. The sequence continues at coordinate 8,048,564 of NC_034415.1, read as the reverse complement.
GCCTCGCCAGGAGGGCTGCCAGCCCCACGAGCACCAGATACACCGCATCTGCTCTGCGTCCATTGCTCAGCGTCTGGACGGCCACGCCGAGCACAAACTGTACTGAGATTTTTGTTTTTCCTCCTGTTTATCCTTTCAGTGCAGCTGCAGAGGAGCCTCTCCTTCCCCTCGCCGAAGCCCCACCGGGCCACATGTTGCAAACAGCACATCGACCGCATCCAGCTCCTCCACCCCCAGGCAGCCATCGGCCAAGCAGTCACAAGCCCCAAGCTGAAGGCTCCTGCAGCCATCCCAGCGACACAGGGATGGTTCCCAGCCCAGCCATCAAATGCCATCAGCCTCAGATGCATCGCCCGTGCCTCAAATGAGCACATCTGGGGTTTAACCAAGATGGATTGCAACCGTGTGCCCCATCCTTCTCCCTCCCATCAGCAGCACCTGCTACTTCTCTCTGCCTCTTGCTCCAGATTGCAGGCCCTTGTGCTACCAAGATCCGTGGCAGGATGGCCAAGGAAACTTCTGTCCTTGCCCTTGATAATGAATGGGCAAAGGCTCTGATGGACAATGGTTTGTATAGAGTGGCCAAACAGACATCCCTGCCTCCATCTCTTCCAAAAAAGGGTAATTTTTGTATTCATTCAACCACTTAAAATTTATTAGGGTTTTATCCAGCAGGAAATTAAAACCTCTTGTTGGCTTAATAGAATTGTTCAGTGTTTTGGAACATTCTGCTCCACTACCTTAACTACTGAGGTTATCCCAACTTTTGACTAGGATAGGTCAGGAATTGAGATGGTGCACACTCAAAAATCAGAGAATCAGATCATCACAGGGGTTGGAAGGGGCCTCTGGGGATCACCAAGTCCAACCCTCTGCTAAAGCAGGTTCTCTACAGTAGGGTGCAATCTGAAGGGCTTTAGCTGATATTCAGCACAAAGACAGCAGAGCGGAAACAATGGACAGCAGCAGTTGCACCAAATGAGATTATTTTGCACCAGAACTGAAGGCAGGTGCTGCTGCTGACAGCCAGCAGCCTCCAGCCTATTTCTCACCGAGCAGCTAGGAATTAATTCCCATCAATGTAAGTGGATAGGTCAAATATCTCTACTCAGAGCACAATACTGCACACGTCCGTGCGCGGTTTACCTGCTGGATGCTGCTGAACAGCCCAGCTTTGCTGCAGCCTTCTGAAACACCTCCGAAACCACCTTACCGATTTCATTAGCACCGGCTTCAGTAGCTGTATCATCTGCAAATATTACCTCTTCCCATTTTGAAGCGATTACAAACCACAGATGCCAACAGTGGTTCTTAAGAAACCCCACTGCAAACCTCTGACGGAAACTGACTACGCTCTTTTAATGCCAGGAGTCCACCTTAACCAACCTTTCACTGCTTTGTTTTCTTTTCCTGAAAAGGGGTGAGTTGTGGCCAGCAGCATGACTGTGTGATTGGTCCTGACTCTACGCCCAGCTCTACATGGCCACAGAGCCTCTTCCCTCCCTCTGTGCAAGAAAACCTGCCTGCCCCCAGCCCATTCCCCAGCTGCAGGGCAGGGACACATCACCGACTCCAGTGAAACCGAACCTGTTAAACACACTAGGAGAAATACAAAAACAGTGAGAAATATAACAACGTTGGGATTTGGCAGAATTTATTAACTGAAAGTCAATAACAAAGAGCAGAAAATAGCTTTTGTGTCACCAGCTCTACCTCATAGGAACCTCCAGCGAGACGGTCACAGAAGCAACCTGAGCACCAAGCACAGCACTCAGCAGGGCCCTACCCAGAGCTTCTATGCAGACACCAGCTCAAGCCATAACATCAACCCTTCCTGAGTTCATCATCACCAGCTGAGGACTAAATATCAGCACAGGTGATGCTACCCTTGTAAGGGAGCCTAGCTCACGGTGAGAGCCCATCGCAGGGATCCAAGAACAAAGATGAAGGCATGACCAGCATTCATCCCCACCCAACACAACAGCCTACTGGTGCCTTGAATCTACACTGGCAAAAAAAGGAAAAAGAAAAAAAGAACAACAGCTGGGGAAAGCAGCAGAGAATTGTGTTCCCAACTCTGCTCCAAATGAGGCAGATAGGCTTTACGTCCCCCAGATACTGCTGTGACTGCCAGGGTCAGCCTGCCCTTGGGACCACAAAGCCCCCACCACCTCAGTGGAGAGGTTCACAAAGACAAAAGGAGATCCACAGCTGAGTTCCTCCTCCCACTTCTCCTCTGCTCAGAGGCAGGAGTGAGCTTTGCAAACTGCTGCTCTCAAATATTCAAACCAAGGCAGATCAGGCATTTGTTTATATATATTTACACGCTCTGTTTACAGAAGTTGCTGGAATTAATGAAAGAAATCATTTCATCTGACAGTGGGGGGTGAGGGAAAGGGAAAAAAACACTGTGAATTTAGAAATAAGAACCATCTGTTCCTCCTGACAGTCCTGCCGACCCTTCCAGCTCGGATGAATTCTTTGCACCAGGCTTCAGCAAACTAAAGAGGAGAGCTGTCTTCTGCCATCACCCCGATCTTCACACACAGAAAATAACAGCTCACATGGACAAGAATCCATTAATGAAGCATTGAAAATGAAAGCAGCTGTCAAATCCTGTCTGCAGAGGTAAATGTTGTAAAAAGGCATGAGCACTCAGCTGGCTGGCTGGAGCCATGCTCTGGATGAGGGCTGTATTCAGTGCTGCCCAGTGCCAGGACAAGAGGCAATGGGCACAAACTGGAGCACAGGAGGTTCCCTCTGAATGTTACAAACCTCTAGGGAAACATTTATTACTAGACTCAGAAACATCAACCATATCTGCCATAGCTATACCCACCCACCCAATGGATAGGGCCTGCTTTGCCACCATCTTGGAACAGAATCATAGAACCACCACGGCTGGAAAAGACCTCCAAGATCACCCAGTTCAACCGTCCACGTACCATCAATGCTTCCCCTTAGTACAACACCTGAACGTTCCTTGAATGCCTCCAGGGAAGGCAACTCAACCACTCATGGTGCGGCCCCACCAGTGCCGAGTACAGAGGGACCATCACCTCCTGCTCCTGCTGGCTGCTCCACTGCTGATACAAGCCAGGACGCCTTTGGCCTTCCTGGCTTGACTGAATGCCTCACTTCTTATTAAATGATAAAACCGACAGGTTGTCTTTCTGCAACACGTGCTCCTCCCTTTAGAAACCTCTGTTACACAGCAGACGTATTCTCAGTTTTCAATCTCTTGACATCCTAAATTATGAAAGATTAAAACAAATCTAGTAGCCTTCAGAGTTCGATTATAACCAAGACCTGTAGCTACTGGGTCATTAGGGAGTGAGACAGAAAAGGACACAGCAGTTTATAGAAAACCCCACAGACACCTGGAACACATGCGTAGCCCCCTCCAAACTACACTTGAGATACATTTCCATTGTAATTTCTGCTTTACAAAATGGTGGGGAGGAACACAAGAATTCAGAGATCAGTTTGCAACTGGAGGCAGTACATATAAATCCTGATAGGATGTGATGGGGGAAAGGGCTTTGCAGTTGTCTTTAGAGGAAATCCGAGATTTTTTTTTTATCCTACCTATCCCCTTTTAATTTCAACCAGCAGATGAGCACTTACTTCTTACCAAGACTTACTAACTTTGTCAACTGAAAGTACGAAGTTTTATTAAATCAGAAGATTCTAGACATGGGGAAGCATTGGGTCCAAACACATCTGATGGCACAGCAAGGACAAGAAGACATCCCTGGATCCTACCAAGCATGCTCTTCATGTAACCACTGAGTGAGATGTTCCCACATTGCCAGCCACAGAGGATGGCTGAGCCAGTAGAGAGCTTGCTGATGTAGCTCCTCTTTTTGCTCTTTCTTCCCAGTTACTATGGACAGAGATGTGTCCCCATTTGGGCTGTTTTTCTTCATAGCACAGACTTGCCCAAACAGCATCACTGCTTCTACAAGAAAGTTACTGAGAAATGAGAAAGCCTTTTCTTACGGAAGGAAACTGTGAAAGCCAGAGGGAAAAAGGTGTTGCGTGCAATGCAGTTGAATTTCTAAAATATTTTCACAAAGTTTTGAAGGATTCAAACATTTTCCTCTACCTGCCCCAGCTGGAAGCAGAAGACAACCCTGCTCCATACAAACGCCACAGGACAGGCAGCAAGCAGCACCCTGAACTCAGCACAGAGCATTTAAGTGAACGTCCCTGATGTTTTCCAGGAATGAAGTTCCTATCACCAGTTCACATTGGATTCATAACCTTAAACTGTCTCCACAACCCAGGCCCATGCTTAAAAAAAAAAAAATAGAAAACTGAAGAAATCAGGCTAGCATCCAGACCAACTTCTCTTCCTAAAGCATCAGAGCCAGAAGCGTTCCTGGTGATATTTCTTCAAATAAAAAACTGTGTATTTTGGCAAAACTTTATTTAGTTAAGAGTACTCTGGCTTGCTGTCTTGCTGGTTACAAAGGAAGCATCCAGCTGAGAGCCCCCAGGTCTCTCTGCTTCCTGAAAGAAAACAGTTTTGGAGCAAACAGTTCAGCAAACAAAACTGTGTGCACCATCTTCAGTGGAAAAGAAATGAAGTTTTCATTTAAAGAATGCACAACTGCAGCATGAAGGCCAGGTGGGATGGGGCCCTGGGCAGCCCGAGTCCACGGCAGGGAGGGGGTGGAACTGGATGGTCCTTAAGGTCCCTTCCAAACTAAGCTGCTCTATGCCACAGGGATTCTGCATGAGCACTTAGCAGAGATTTGGGCACCTCTTTCCAAGGGCCAAGCCGCTTGCTATTGCCACCAGTATGGTTTTGAAACATCTGAATCATGCCCAGGGTAAGGAGCCTCCAGCAGACACACACGCTGACCACCAGTTCCGTGATCCTCAGCTCTGCGAAGCTGCATTCCCAGGGGCTGTGTTGCACTCAGGATAGAAATACTCGGGGGGAAGGGGGCATGGAAGAAGAAACTAAATACCATTTTAATTTCTCTAATGGGTTGCTGGCTCCAAAAGGAAAGAAAAAAAAAAAGGAGCAGAGTTTGCCAATTTGACAGTGGTGTATTTTCAGGCGTTCAAAGACAGAGATTTCCCTCTGATACTTACAAATGGATGAATTTTATGAAAGAGGAGACATCAAAAACTGCACGGTGAGGGGCATGCCAGAACCCCGGAGATCAACGAAAAGCGCTTTATTCATAAGGAGTGGGATGAACATCTGAAAGGCACACTGCATAAACAGGAAAGCCTCAGTCCCCACAACAAGGGGATCAGCCAGGTCAGCCCTCTGGGTTCTGCCACCTGTTTGTCCACACAGTTGGTAAAGAGCAGAGAAGTTTAATGCATATGTGCTTAAGAAATGCTCTTCAGAAAGCATGTTGGCTTCCACCCCCAGGCTGAGAGCATCGAAAAATCAAGTTGTTCCAACAGCTCGATCACCTCGAGGCTCAACTTCTTCCATGACTGTGTAAGCCCATGAAAAAGCACTTCAAAAAGGAAGCAAAACAACCCAAACCCACTAAGACCCCTTTTCCAACGCAGCTAAATATCTGAAGCTTCCTGTACCAACCTGGCATGAAAGTTCCCAGAGAAGAAGCGAGCTGCCAGCTAGATTCTCACACGTAGAACAGAAATACTGTGACCTACGGCAGCAAACATCTCATGAGTTACGATCACAAGGAGAAATAGAAACTTAAAAAAAACAACAAAAAAAGGAAAGGTTTACAGAAGCATGCTGCTCACTTGAACTCCAGAAGAGCCTTGGAGCTTAACAGTGTTTTCTCATCAAGAAATACATTTAGCCTGCAGAAATATGAAAGGGGTTCGCCAGCACTTACAATTAATCTGAATCTAAACACAAGCACCCTTTGGCTGCGCACCTTGCGCGGTCAGGATGGGACGATCCCCACCAGCTCCAGCACTGCTTCACACCCTGTCCAGGAAAATGAAAACTTCTGCATATCTGGCACAAAGCACAACCGTTGACACTGACCCAGTTACTTATTTTTATGAAGACTTTTTTTTTTTTTTTAATATACACTTTACAGGATCTCTTTGTACTACTGAAATAACCCGTGGAACAAAAGTGCTGCTGAGGCACATGGAAATGAGGATCCTCCTAACAGGGTGTAACTCGGGTTTGGGGATCATTCTGAGCCTGGGTAAGGAAACAACATCCACAGAATCATCACAGAATCATCTGAACTGGAAAGGAGCCTTAAAGGCCACCTGGTCCAACCCCCTGCACTGAGCAGGGACACCCACAGCTCCATCAGGTGCTCAGAGCCCATCCAGCCTGACCTTGGTGCCTGCAGGGATGGGGCACCACCACCTCTCTGGGCAACCTGCGCCGGTGCCTCACCATTCTTATTGTAAAAAATGTTTTCCTTATGACTAGTGTAGATCTCAAACTATTAAAACTATTAAATCAGATGACAGGGAACGCACAGTAAGAGAGAATGAAATAATCACTACAATGCAAAAACCTCACCATCATCAAAACTCCCTTATCCCCACAGTTATACATTCACCAGACTGGATCTTCTTCAACCATTTTAGGCAAGCTAAAAAAAAAAAAATACTAAAAAAATACAGCTTTTACATTCCCCTTACGTTCGGCCTCTGTCCTAATTCCTGGCAGAACTGCGGTCCCACAAGAGTCACAGATGACTTTCACAGCTGCACGAGAGACAGCTGGATGCAGAATAACACCGGGCAAGCGCTGTGCAGGCCCGAGATAAGCCCACGTATCTGCTGAAGCCATCAGCAGCAGGATGATAAAACCTGTGTGGCCACCGGTAGGGCTCTGCAATGACAACACGCAGACACCGACAGCTGGCTGCTGGTATATGGACACCAGCTCCAGCCTTCAGGGTCAGGAAGCTTCCCCCCATCATGTCACGTGCTGTTGGCTGCTGTCTGGGGACAAAGAAGATGGTCCCCTCCCAGCTCAGAAGAGCAGCTCCACGTGGCAGGGCAGGAAGGTACCAGAAAGCAACAGGGCCCAAATCCTACAGCTCCCTACAACACGATGCGTGCCTGGCTGCCAGCAGGCCTCTCAGCACCAACACAATGGGCCTGCTTTGGGCGCTGCTATTTTTAACATGTTTCCATCTGTGAGAAGGAAAGCTATTTCATAAACCTAAAGGAAACGTAATTGAAAGAGGGGAACAAACTTATTCAGAGCCAGCCGCATTAACAGGAACGCAAGCTACAGCCTCCTGCAGCCCAAATGCATTGTGAGGATCCCTGACCTAGCACGGTGTGGCAGCCTCAGGGAGGGGAGAGATGCTGGAAACCAGTGCTTGAGCACCTGGGATCATGGCAGCAAGCAACAGAGCTGAACTGAAGGCACAGCTGAATGCATAACATGGGTGAGGGAGTGAATGCCACCCAGCAGGGCTGCTGGACCGAATGGGCATTAAGGGAGAAAGCTGATCCTAAATAGCCTGTTGTTCAGTGCATCTCATGCCTTGGATTTTCTTTAGGATGCTGGCAATTACACCATGAATCTGAGCACGCAGAGCACACGTTAAACCCCCATGGACAACATGCACATGCACGTGCTCTCCTGGGCAAGCAAGCCTCATCTTGCCCTACCGGCAGAGCTCTGTTCCTGCTGGGGCTGAGGACTCCCTGCCCCACAACAGTCACAGGCTCTTTGCAGAGAGAGGGACACACAATCTACACACCCAGCAGCAAAACCTAAAGCACACGGGGCTCGCAGCCTCTGCCTGACAGGAGGAAGCACCAGGAGATCCCCAAAGCTGCCAGCAGGAGCACGGCACTGCTCTGCAGCACAAGTAGCCCAGCAACTTCACGCTGCTCTGGAAAGCAGGCACGCTTGGGACAGCTTTGGGGCATTATTTGGGGAGGAGGGAGAGGACAGTTCACCACATTCCCCATTGGTGCCGCTGGGTTTATGCGCTTTGTCGCCTGGGCAGGAACTGCTGCATACCCACACAGAAATGCATTACTCCAGGGGTTCTCTCACTCCCCTTTATCTCTGTGTGTGTAGGATGCAAATTAAAGGGAGAGCTCTGCAAGAGAAGCCCTCAGGTACGCTAAGCTCATTTTCCATTCCTCCAGGCAGCAGCAGATTAAGCAAGTAGGTGAAAGTTGCATCAAGAAAACCCTCTCCTTAAGGCTAACAAATACAGCTCATTCGCTGGCCTGAACAGTTCCTCCCACCCCCCCCCCCAAAAAAAAAAACAGAAGGCG
>NC_034415.1:8030624-8040273 GCF_002078875.1 Numida meleagris | reverse complement strand
GTACCCTGTACACAGGCTGTCTGCAGCTTCACACCAGAGCAGAGGACTGGGGGAAGCTCCCTCCTAGAGACACACGGTTGGCACACACAGCTCCTTGGGAAGCTTTTCAATGAGAGAGGAATGCTGACGCAACACCAGCCCGGCCAACCTGACATGTTAGGAACAATTGTTCTGCAGGAGCTGCTGGAGGAATGAACCCAGCACAGTGCTGAGACACCACAGACACGTCCAGCCTCCATCTACCCTTGGTTCAGCTCTCAGATGTGCGACGACCACTGGCAGCACCCCCTCTACCACCAGCCCTCTCTCATCCCCCAAGCCCACAAAAAGAAATGCCATTATGTTATTAACACTGAAATGAGTAAGCATACACATTTTAATGCATTCAGATGCGCCATCTAATACTTCAGCATCAGTTATGAAAATTGTGTTTTAGTTCCTTTTTCCTTAAACTATGATGAACAGCTTTAAAAAAAAAAAAAAAACCCTACATATCCACTTGTTGTCCTTAAATCTGCTTCCCCAGCAGTCAGACAGCTGCAGAAATATCAGTTTGCCCACTTATTTTAATGGGCCATTAATTCAAGAGTTCTGCTTATGCAAAGTCAGCTAGAACAAGCTAGGGCAGCTGAATCCCAACATACAATCGAGGCGTTTTGCATAAAGTCAAATGCTGCAAGAATTCTGCTCGTTCATGAATGCCTTATCCATGAAGCCCCTCCCCAGCAAGGCTCCCTAATCTCTCCATCTCTTTCCCAGGTTGCTGGCTGAAGCATTCCTGTGCATGGCACACAGGCAGAAGTCTCAACGAGCTCATTTCCTTCCTTTGACCGAAGCCTGAGCACCAGGAGCTCAGTGCAGATCTGCGCCAACCAAAGCATTCCCTTCTGATGAGCCTTACCGCAGGGCTCCTTTTTCAAAGCTTTTAGGGTGTTTTCCAAACTGGCTGAAACCAGAGCCAGCCTTGTCCAGCCCCCCGCCTTGGGCTGCACATTCCCAGCACTTCCACCCCCCCACCCCCAGCACATCGCATCCGCCCATGGTCCCGCTATCACCAAACCCAGCAGTGGTTATCTCTGGGCTTAACTGAGTGAGCCAACAGCATCAGGGCTGCGGTGGAGCAGCAAGGCTGGAGCAGTATGGAGGCGTGGGAAGCCATGTCTTTGCTGCCTCCCTCCAAAATTAAGGATGCGGCCCAGAAACGCTGCACAACTTGAGCACAGCACGCTTCTGCCCTATGCTCCGTTGTCACAGTAACCAGGCATAAAGCTACGGCATAAAAACTCTGGGGCCGGTGGAAGAGAAGAGGGGAAGAAGCAGGTACACAAACAGCACAGACTGGGCTGGGGTCTGAGCTGGCTGAGCTAGGATTTAAGCTTCGTTCAACTACAAATGACTGTTTATACATCGGAGCAATGGCCTCTGCCACTAGAGTTACTCAAAGTATCACCAAGGTAGGAAGAGACCTCATGATCATCCAGTCCAGCCGTCCACTTACCACCAATATTTCCCCACTAAGCCATGTCCCTCAGTACAACATCTAAACGTTTCTTGCACACCTCTAGGGATGGCGAATGAGAAGCTAATTAAGTTCTATGACAGGGCTTGATGCTTCTCTCTACAGCACCACTCGTCCTGGAGGATCATCTCCACCTTGCCTGACATCTCAGAAGGCAGAAGCAGTCTGATCGCTACCTTCAGGGGCAGGACACTTCCAAAAGCCACAAAGGATGTATTCTTTTGTTTCCTTTTTCAAAGGAATGACTGCACAGAGGGGCAGTCGTTATTTTGGAGGTGGCACAATGCCTTGCAGAACAACTCAGAGCAAATGCCACCTCTGACCCAAGAGGTAACTGTGCACCGCTTCACTTGGTGAGCAACCACTGTATTTAAAAAACCCCTCAAGGGGTGTTGACAGCCAAAATTAGGTAAATTTTCTTCTCAGAAAGAGTGGTGAGGCATTGGAATGGGTTGCCCAGGGAGGTGAGGGGGGGGTCACCATCCTTGGAGATGTTCGAGAACCATGAAGATGTGGCACTGAGGGATGTGGTTAGTTGGCATGGGGGGCTGGGGTTGGACTTGGGGATCTTAGAGATCTTTTCCAATCTTAACGATACTACAAAATCCTTTTAGCAATCAATTGCCTTTTCCAATGAGTTACCTGTGACAAGATCTGCCTTTCAGAAACCAAGAGAAAAGCAACAGCTGACAGATGGCAGCCACCTGCTTCAAGGCAGGCTTGACTCAAAGCACTGCGGGCAGCCAGCACACTCACCTGAACGAGGTGAGGGTTTCTGAGGGCACATACTGCTACAGAAGTACAAACTCTGTTTGTATTTTGGACTCTTATCAACAGATCTCTTGAGCAAGTCTGGACACATATCACTCCTCAGAAGGGGGTGATACAGTTTGCCTGCATTATGCTAAGCATGCACATGGAGCAGAGACATGAGATGTGCCTTCTGCTCCCTCCCACGCTCACTTCCACATCTGCATCCTCCATGGGTCCAATGACAACACCAACTTGCTTTCTTGAGGTCTCTTCAAGTCAACCTCTTGTAGGTCCCCCACGGATGGCTTTCTGGGGGCTTCTGGTGGTGGAAACAAGGAAGTGGTGGGGATGTGGAGCATGCAGGATGCTGGGCACAACAGCTGGAGCAGGCAGGGTGCAGCAAGAGAGGACAAAAGGCAGCGGGGCTGCCCGCACTGCTGTGAATTTCAAAGACTCGTGCTATTTAGTCAGGCACAGTTTAAACTTTCTGGTACACAGTGCTAATGACACAGATTAACAACTCTAAACTCCATTCATTTTGCTGAACAACCTCTCTTCCCACAAGCCCTTTCTATACCCTGTGTAAGCACTCAATACCACTCCTACCCATGGGATCACCCTTTCAAAACACATTTAATTCCCTCCCACTGTTTTCAAGTTAATGTAGACTTTTTAGGGGTAGGGGAGAAAGAGAAAAGCTGGATTTGCGTGACAGAAAGGCCAGAGGACAGGGTCCCTCCCATCTGCCAGAGCAGCATGTTAATTTTCCACCAAGCATTTAACAAAAGAACATGCCACAGCCCCTGAAGTTGCAAAACAGACCATCTGGATGACATGAAAAAGGCAATCAATTCACAGACAAATTAACGAGGAGACATATTTGGTACGAGGTTTTGCACTAGGAAGAACCGAGCTTCCCATAAACATCTCTGGCCCCTTCCATGTGCTAGTGACACTGTGTGCAAGGAGCAGTGTCAGCAGCACAAACCACACCACTGCTGCAACAGCACATCCAAATCCTTGGCAGTAACAAACATCCATTTGGTTAATAAGTATGGACAGACCAGAGCCAAGCACTTCAAGTGCACCCAGAACCCACACCATCCCTCCCCTGACACGATTAAGCACTTCACAAGGGCTGTAACCCAGGCGTCCTGCCTCTGCCGTGCTCACAAACAGCCAGCACTGCAGCTGCATCACAGCTGCTCCAGTTCTCAGACACAACTGTAAGGTGCAACGAATCAGGAGCAAAATATCATTGGTTATCAAAAAGCAGCATCATTGTTGTCGTGCTTTGCTTGTACTCACAGAGCACAAAGCACAGAAACTCAACCAACCTGATCCAGGGAATCTTCTGATGATTCTTCCCAACTTTCAGAGTCACAGAATGGCTTAGGTTGAGAGGGACCCCAAAGCTCCCTGAGTTTAGGATTTCCAGCATCTTCCATGCTGACATGGACATATGTTTAGGTGTTGTACTGAGGGATATGGTTTAGTGGGAAATACTGGTGATAGGCGGACAGTTGGACTGGATGATCTGGGAGGTCTTTTCCAATCCTGGTGATTCTGTGATGCTATACCCTCACACAGCTCCCGCATCGTGCGGGGGATGGAAGTACAGAAAACACACGTGAAGCTTCCCAGCAGCCAGCAGTGCCACAAGCACCACGCCTCCCTGCTGCCACGGCTCTATGAGCAACACAGTCCCACCCTGGAGGCTCTGGGCAGATGCTGGCAGCTCCCAGAGGAGTGGAGATGTCTGTGGTGACTCATGGTGACACTGCAAGGCTTTCACACGAGATGCCAGGGAACACAAGGTCAGGAAGAGTTTCTTTAAATGCACCATCTACTGAGGCAGCTTCCAGCAGCCTTGTCCTCATCCAGTAGCCCCAACTCCTGGACATAAAGAAACGTACCCAGGAATGGAGAAATGCGTTGCTTATTCCTGCCTTTTTAGGATAGGAACTGACACAATTAAGTGTATTGCAGTACCAGATCTGTTGTTCTGAAAGCCGCGCCATTGTCTCCTTGAGGTATTTGAAATAGCAGCCCTTCCCCAAGCCACACGCCTCCATCCCAACCAGAAATCAAGGGCTCTGGCACCACAACAATTGGCTCAGTGTGTTCGGATCGACAAATTACCAGCAGCCAACAGCCATTCAGGATGAGAAAGCGGCGGTGTGTACGTACAGATGTATGCAGAGTCACTCTGCTTAGAAAGCAGAAGAGCAGTGACTCGTGTAATGCCGGTAATTTAATCAGTTAACTCATGCCTGCAGAGAGCCCGTGGATCTCCATCCCGGCATCCCTTTGCCAAAACCTTGGGAGGGAAACAGGGAGAAGGCCGCCCTTCACCAAGCGGGAGCTCAGGGTGGGATCCCCAAACGCACAGCCCACACACATCAGGAGCGTGGACAAGAAGGCCCAGGTGGGTTGCAGGGAGCTGAGAAAGGAGAAGCAAGCAATGCGAGGTGGGCACCCACACACAGGCCACATCCCAAGACTGGAGGCGGCCCGGCCCCACCAAGGAAGGCCTGACCCCCGCCCGGCCCCAGAGCTGCTGGGAAGAGTGTCCCATAGCCAAATCCCACAGGATGGACGCGTCAAGGGCTTCAGATGGAAGGGCTATAAATAACCAGCAGAACCAGAAACGGACCCCAGAAGTCCTCAGAAAAGAAAAACGTCACTAAAGTCAAGCGATCCCACTGTGAGACCAAGAAGGGCTTTTCCAGAAGGCAGCAATTCTTCTTTCCATCAGTCTCCATGAGGTCACCACCACAGAGCTCGCTGGAACGGCAAGCTCACCCCACACAAGCTCAGCACAAGGAAGTAGGAAGAAAAGGAGCCATTTATTCCCTCTTGAAGAGCCTCAATGCAACCATTAGCTTAAAGCCCCTGATGAGCCACATCCCCACTTAATTCAAAGAGGATTATCAAGATTTTTCTTTCCAAAACTACGCTGCCGAAATGAAACAACTGAGGAAAGGAAAGAAAGTCAGTTTTAACACCAAAACATGTTGGGATGCGGGCAGTTCTCCCCCGCAACAGCACCCCGTACCCGTGTGCCAGGTGCTGGGCGCGCGGCAGGAACCGCAGCTCCTCAGGGCCGAAGCAGGCTGGGCCAGAAAGCAGACCTTGAGAAAATAAATCACAAGATGAAAGCAATTTGCTGAGAACTGGAGCGCTGCCAGCTTGAGGCTCTGCAGAGCTCGCTCGGCCTTGCAGCACGGGAGAGAGCAGGCACTGCAGACAGCCACACGCAAGCCCAGCACCGCCATGCACTGACCGTCCACTGAGACACCGTGGTGCTGAGAGCAACCATCCGTACCGAGCAGGTTCTGGTGGCTGGGTTCAGTCAAACGTGGCACCCAACACAAAGCAAGCAAGCAACTCTCCAAGCATTTCTCTCTGCAACAAAGACAAGAACGCTACGGAAAACTGATCCAGGAATCCACAAATCCTGCATCTTTGCAAGATCTCAATGCACCACCTCTACAAGTGCCTTCCCCCACAGGAACAACAGTGCCCAAAACCAAACGTACAAAGACCCTACAGCTATCTAGAGTTCTGCTTCCTATATACAAGATCATACTGGCTTACCTACGCACACAAAAAAAATCCAATAACAGTTTTTGGATACTATTTCTGAAAGAGGAAATTTTGAAATTCTCCATTAGCGAACACAGCTGTGTTGTGTCAGGACTGCGGGCGTGATTAGCACTGGAAGCATCTCTTTGATGACTATCGCATTGGAATATCTACAACAAGTACAAGCATGGAAACCAGGAAAGCTTTGCCACCCAGTTTCAAAACAAAACGGTATAAAGATCACTACATTTAGAGGGGGCTGAGGCTTTTGTTGTTTTTAAATGATCTCTTGATGAGGCCTGGACCAGTGGAAAAGAGATTAAAGAATGAGGTTGGGTGTTTCGTGCTCAATTTAAATACAGTTTCTGTTCCTTTTCACTGTTGATGGGTTTTCACCATTTTCCAAGCTGCTGCAGAGGGAAAAAGAGAAATGTATGCTTCAGCCTAAAGCCCACCCTACAAGGGTAACAGCAGCTCCAGCCCACATCCCAGCCCCACAGCACAGAGAGCAGCCAGCAAACACAGTTCACAATGCATCTGATTCCATAGGCTACTCCAGTATACAACGAAGGCGAGCAGAGTGTCTTCTCAAGGCCAGGTCACTCGAGGGATGCTACGGGCTGTCCCAAGGACACTCTTCACAAATGGATGTTAATGGCTTGTGCTCTTCACATGTTCTGGGTGGTAATGCCATGGCTCCCGGCACAGGCACCACCACTCATCCCTCACCTCAAGCCTGTAAAGCACCTGGGGGAAAAACCAACATGCTCCTGTTTGTGCAGCAAGACAACAGAGATTCCCACTGTTTACAGGGATGTTATGAAACCCGCTTTATTTTCTGAAGCAACATTTCTGAGCCAACACTCAGCCCTGCAGCAGTAAGGGATGCATCATTCCCCATGGACCGAGCAGTACTCCACCAGAGAGCTGCACGGTGTAGGCCACCAACATTCCCAGAGCTGCGTTTACATTCTTTACACCACAGTTTACAAACCCTGGGAACCAGAGGCCCGTTCCCCCTGCACCACTGGAGGTGGCTGTCCTCCTGCTGCCTGCAGATCCACATTCATCTTTCCAAGAGCCAGTAGCCCGGGCTGCTGCTTACAAGCAAAATGCTACTGAGCAAACCACACACTTTTCAGTAAGCAAAGAGTTATGAGCTGCAAACAGATTTGGAACTGCACAAGCAGCGATCTGGCTGCGTCAAAGCCGGTGATGAACCCTTCCTGTGACACAGGGCGAGCACAAAGAGCAGCTATTTCTGCAACTAAACCACCACCCAACCCCAGCCCTCCCCATCCCCTAAAATAAGTGCTCCATCACGGATAGTATTCCTGAATGCCTCAATGGCATCAGCATCCCAAAAAGATGCAGGACAGAGGAATGGGAGAAAACTTAGGAATTCAAAGGGTATGCGGGAAGCGATAAAGAGCTTTAAAGCTGCTTTATATAACTGCACTGAACAACTGCTGGCCACGCGAAGCCTGATCTCTTTGCTCCTCATGTTGAAACCTGCAAAATGTAAATCAAGCCTTTGTGAGACCAACTAAAATAGAGTCCCCTCGGGGCTCCACAAATACCGCAGCGCAGGCAACGGGCGCTGGGCAAGCCGCTCCCAGCCCAGCCCCAGTCCGGCTCCCAGGGATTTCCCAACCAAGCACAAGAGCAGCAAGAGGGCTCTCCCGGGTGAACAATGCTGGGCAATAAGCAGCCTTTACTGAAGGAAGGTGGCAGGGTGGCTCAGCCCCTCCCTGCGTGGCTGTTTGGCAGTAACACACATTGCGAAGGGCACTTCCACCAGCGCACAGTCCCTCAAAACTACCAATGTGAGTGAAAATCAGCTGCCGAGAAAGCATCCAGACTGGGGTCACAGTGCATGTCATGGAATCATTAAGGTTGGAAAAGGCCTCTAAGACCCCAAGTCCAACCCCAACCCATCCTCACCAGTGACCACGTCCCTCGGTGCCACATCTCCACAGTTCTTAACACCTCCAGGGACAGTGACCCCACCACTCCCTGGGCAGCCTGTGCCAGTGCCTCACCGCTCCTTCTGAGAAGAGATTTTTCCTAGCATCCAATCTATCTGCATGCCTACAGCGCTATAATGCCAATTTAAGCACTCCCCCCATGAATCAATCACCATTTCGCAGAGATGCCAAGCTTTATCTGCTCATGCAAACCCCCCCACGCTCACAGCTGCTTCCCAGAAAGACGCAGAGCAGCCCCCTGCCAAGCTCCAACAGGGCACCCAGCAGCCTCACTCACGACACACAACAACCCCCTGCACCCTGTTGCACACGCTGAATGCTTCAATTAGGGCATGTTTTGCAGCCCTCCCTTTACAAAAAGCCGCCTTTCTGCTCTTAAGAAATAAAATAATCTCTTCTGCTGCAAACAACCAGCAAGTCAGACTGGAGCTGAACACAAGAGCTGGCTGCTTGCCTGAGTTTCCTTGTAAATGCCTTCAAATGGCAGTCATGCTCCGAGCCGCTCTCTGCGGACCGCGTACATAACCAGCACCGCTGCTCTCCTCGCAGCCAAATAAAGGGATGAGCGCTGACACAGGGGTGGAGGAGCCCTGCAGTCCATCTCTCCCAGCAACCAGCAGCTTTATAAGTTTTTCTTTGCTTTACACGTCCAAGGAGGGGATGCCCAAAGAGCCACGAGCGGCACCACGGCCACTGGCCAGGGAACGCTGTGATGCTCAGACACCTGGCCAGGTCCGGGCAGGGGGTGGGGAGTGGGGAGGTGACGGTGGGAGAGAGCAGCGAGGCCACGTGTAAGAGCTGAAGGAGAGGCGGATATCTGCAGCACAGGGATAGCAACAGAGCTGCGGGAAGGCAGAGTGAGGATCCGCTCTGAAAAAACGACGTAGCTGAGGAAATCCAGCGCCCTGCCCAGAAGCACAGCACTCCAAAATCACTCTGCGCTGCTTCTTGTCCTCTTCTTCCAGCGTTTGAGGGAGCGTCCCTCCCACACAGCCCTGTTCTGCCGTGCCAGGGGTCCACAGCGTCCCCACACCCACGCTCAGCCCCGCTGCCCGGCACTGCCCGAAGCCCCTCGTTCTGGGATACACGGGGATACGGGTGGGCGGCGCCGGGAAAAGGAAAGATCGCTGCTCTGAAGTCTCCGTGAGAAGGAATGCAGGCGAAGGAGCTGGGAAGCGGGAAGCGAAGGGCCGCTTCCAAGGAGAGCAGAAGGGAAGGATGCGGCCATGCGCGGGTTGCACAACGGCGGGCATCGCACCGCGCACGGCGTGGCTTCCACTAACGGCCCCGAGCACCCCGAGCTGGAAGGGACGCACAGCGATCGCCGAGCCCTGCCCCCAGCCCCAACCCTACGGCCGAGAGCGGTGTCCCAGCGCTCGCAGAGCTCGGGGCCGCGCCCACCCTCCCCGGCCCCGCAGCCCCGCTCCCCGCGCGGCCCGTACCGAGGTGCAGGGTGAGGTTGACGGCGGCGGGGTGCTGCACGCCGGCCAGCATGCTCTGGCTCTGCCACCAGGTGCTGTCGGCCTGGCTGTTGTAGTCGGTGAGGAACGAGGCGTCGTGCCGCAGGTGGGGCTGGGCGGCGTCGCACAGGTGGCACGACTGGGTGACGCCGGTGACGCCGGTCTGCACGCAGTACTCCTCGGCCGGCGTGCCGCACGTGTTGGTGGCCACCACCGCGGCGTTGAAGGCGGCGTTGACGAACTCGGGCATGCAGCGCTGCGGCCGCCCGCTCCGCTCCTCCGTGCACTCGTCCATCGCCGCGCCGCCGCCGCGGGGCAGCGCCAGCACGGCCAGCAGCGCC
>NC_034415.1:8003561-8030486 GCF_002078875.1 Numida meleagris | reverse complement strand
CAGGCCGGGAGCGGCACCCCCCGCCCGGCCGGGTGGAATGCGCCGCGGGGCGGCCTTAAAGCGGCCGTGCCGGTGGGGCCCACCGCGGGTTGGGGCTGTGCGACGTGGGTGTTTGGGGGCTTTTCGTGGGAAGCCGGCGGGGGCAGAGCGAAAGCGTGCTGCGGGCGCGCGGTTCTGCGGTCTTTGGTGTTTGCTGTGCGTATCTAATCCATGCTCCTGCCTGCAGTTTGCTGCGCACCTTTATGGCGCTCCAGCAGCGGTGCGGTCACGCTTCATTCATTAAGCTTGCACTCGTCTAAAACGCACAAGCCGTGCTTTGCTTTCAGTGCCCTACGTGACAGAACACCCGAGCCCATCAAAGCGCTTCAGCGTCCTCCCCGCCATCCCCTTTCCTTCGCACCACGGTTGGAAAACCCCCTCGTCTTAACGAAACGAGGCCGATAAGACGCTTCGCAGGGGCAGCGTGCCTCCCCGGGGTGCGTGCGGCGGCGGGAGGTGGAGCGGGGCCCGCCCCGCCGTGACCCCGCAGCGCACCGCCTTCCGCAGGGCCCAGCGCTGCCCTCGGCCGACACCGTCCAAACAACGGTAATCACAGCAGACAGCCGCTCCCCGTCCACCAAAGAAGCGCGAACACCTAAAAGCAAGCAAGCGAGGCGGCAGATGCGCCGAATAAACGTTCAGATGGGTGGGGGACACAGTTCAGGAGCTTTCTCCAGCAGTGCATCAGCAAGCGCGGAAACAAGCTGCGCTAAGCGCTTTCATCATGTGAAGATAAAAGCCAGGCTTCAGGCGTCCTTGCTTCTCTGTCTTGGTTGGAGTCTTTATTTCACAAAGGTGGATCAAACGTTCTGGCCCAGCACCCCGGCTGGGGTCATCCGTGTCGTTCCACTGCAGCACGTGGGCTGCTTCCAGTTTTAATCAGTTCTCAGCCATCCCATCTTAACGGCGTTGGCAGACACGGGGTGATTCCTATCCCATTCCCACCAGCCCAGCGCCACTTTGGCCATGGGAGTGATAGCAGCGCTTTATTTCTGCGGGTGGGCATGGCTGAAACGGGAGAGAAAAGTGGTAGAAGAGCCAAAGCGCCTCACGTTTTATTTCTGTGGGGATGGCACAGACTGGTAATGCCACAAGTGGAACTTAGAATTAATGCCAAAAGGGCACAAGCAACACCATTCTATATGCAGTTATGGTTTAAAGCCATCCTGCGTCCTGTGAATTATTTTGGTGAATGGCTGAGGTTTCAGCCCAACCTTTGTCCAAAAGCAATAGTCAAGAATACAGCAGACAACTGTGCTATTTCTATCTTAGGGAAGCAGAGTCACAATGACCTGATGAATAAAACCAAAATAGAAAACTGATAGCTATGAAAGCAGGAGGAGCTTCAGAAAAAGCTTTCTTTAAGTCTGACTTTCCAGTCACTCTTTCCCTGATCATCCCAATTAATCCTGTGCGGCAGCTACAAGAAGGTGAGTTACTACATCTCTGAGCGTGCTTACGGGAAGTAATTTGCTTCTTACAGGTCTCTGCAAAGCCAGGGGAAGCAGAGATGTGGGCAGATTTTGTTCTCTCTTTTCTGGAGTGGCCCTGCGATGTATCCTCTCATTCTTAAGACAGCAACATGGCAAAGAAATGTGGCAACATGAAAAGCCTGAAACACGAAGGGACCATGCAGCTTTTCCTCTTCAAACACAGCCCATCCTTTTGCTTAATGGGTGTCCGCTGGAGTGTGGGAACTGATCAGCAATCTCTGTTTCCTAGCAGGTAGGATATTTATCTTTTATTGTCACTCCCTCTTTTTATTCTGTGCTGTAGCACAGCGCTGTACTTAAGCAGCCTCCTCTTGCAGCCTACATTAGACAGCGGCAGTGACACCAGAAGGATCCAAGATAGCCCTTACTATGCTCCTTTCCCTCCTCTAAGACCTCCACTTGCCTTTCCAGCACCACAGTGAGCTGCTGCCTCTGTAAAGCCCACAGACAGGATGGCCTTGGATTAGGGGCACACATGGGTGGGTGAATTCAGCCTTGAAACACCCAGAGAACTTCTTGGACACGAGATGTTCCTCAACACTCCTTCCCTTGTAGCTCTCCCAGTCTCAACCCCTGCAAGGATGGAAGGGCGTCAAAGGCATTGTTAAATATATCTCTGTATGCTATCACATCTGTAATACATAGCAGCACATTCACCAAGCTCAGTGCCACCACTGTCCTTGCACTGCAGGATCCACCGATATCTGCTCTGCCACCACAAAATTCCAGCAAAACATACTGTGAAGAGCAGAGACTTGCCCTGCTATGCAAATCCTTTGCAGGCATGAGCTGAAGCTGTTTACACCAACCGTAAAACATTCCCTCTAGAATTATCTTCCAAGCCTGATAAACTGCTATCCCAGCAAGCAACCGAGTTCTGGGGCCAGCCCTGAGTATCTCACCATGAGGGATGCTGACCTGTGTGACCACAGTGGAGTTGTTTAGCAAATATCCTTCCTGAGCTTCCAGCAAAATTCCCAAAATTTTTTGCAATGCACAGCTGGATAAGTTCTTTTGCCAGTGGCTCTAGGCTGACATTTTCTTCCCAGTTGATTCTTAACTGTTGTTTTTTGTCACAACCTGTTGTTTTTTCTCATAGTGTGGTCTGCCAATCAGTCCTGTCATGATCGTTGTTTTATCAATAGGATAAAGTTATTATTTCATCATTTGTAGAATCCTTCCTTTGGTCACAGAAGATGGACGTTGACAGCAGCCCTAATTCAACCCATCTTTTACAAGCTCGCCTTTATAAGTTTCATGTTCTTTAAGCATAGTTCCAGTGCTCTTGCAAACCAAACATTTGGGGGCCTCATCACTGGAAATCCATGATTCCCAAACAGCCAAGGTCAGACCAACCATCCAATGGAGGGCACGGTCCATTGGGGAGGCTGGTCTTTCAGATGACTGATTTTGGATGAGCAGAGCTCACGTTTCTCCTGCTAAATAAATAGCTTGTCATGACTAGTGAGCTGCAGTTAGATTTGTTGTCATGCCAAATCTGGGTACCCCACTGGACAATGGTAAGAGCAGCATGTAATTTGGGGATCTGGAGAGTCACAGATCATCCCAATTGGTTGTCCTCCCTCTGAAGCTCCTCAGTGAATTGAAGCAGAGCTGTTCCCCCTTTCCATGATGTGGAGCACACAGTGGATGGTGAGGAGCTGTGAGGAGTTTGACCCTACAGAGCTGCTTTTGGGGTACTTTCCTACATCTGTTCCTCGCTATCAGCATGCCCCATCTCTGCTCTGGGCGCTCCCCGGCTCAGCATGTTCTCCACTGCATTGCCAGACAAGGACCAGCTGAGAGGACAGAAGACACATTCTCTGCACTCAAAAAATGTTGCCTTAAACAACTCAATAGTTAAAAGAAGCAATTCGGGGAAAATCCGTGCAGCCCTCATAGCCAAGGAGAAAAACAAAAATACTTGGAATGAGCACAGTCTTATGAACTTACAGCTATTAAGCCCTCTGCAAAGCTACAAAGCATGTATGAACCACAAATGTAAGAGGTTTGTCACAAAGCCATCTTTAGGTAGATGTTTGCAAGAACATTTTTGACATCGAAATCATTCCTCTACCAAACATGGACAATCTCAGCAGGATAACACGGTACCATTACTGAGTTAATATTGCTTTGTATTTCCTGTTTTTCCTTTCTCTCACTCTAGACTGCCAGGATTTACGACCCTCCTGTATCTTGTACAATGACTAAGCCTTCTATTGCTACTAGATAAACAAAGAGCAGGCAGATGTAAGTCTGCTCAGCTTCTGAAGAGCACCCACAGCTCCTGCTGCAAAAAGCTGGGAGAAATGCCAGCGCTCTGATTTCCCACCCTTCCTTCCCTTGTCTTTCAGTCAAGAGGAGATCCACCAAAGACCCAGGAGGCCTGGTCTGGTGGGAAAGAGGATACAGCGTGTGGAGGCTGGAGGCTGGAGCAGGGCTGTGTTTACCCTCCCAAATCTTCAGCTAAAGAGGGCAAGTCACCTTTCTTGGGAGTGCTAAGTCTTGCAGTCTTGCAATCCATAGAGGAATTGTGCACGACCATTCTCAGGTCTGCAAGATTGTTCTCTGGTAGTTGTCATCCATTGCTATCAAAAGGCTGGAAGTCACACTGGTTTTTCAGGGACAATGAGTTAATTCTGATCCATAAAGCAGAGTGTTGGAACCTCATGAGAGAACGAGTTGTAAAATGCATTTTCTGCCCACGTTTTCATCTCAGTTCAGCATGGAAATGTCAGATAGACATGGTCAGTTGTTCAGAAAAACGCAGTGATTGCAAAGAGATGGTTCATTCTCTACCCCGTGTCCTCTTGTTAGGTCTTTACATAGGAAATTTGTACTCCCTTCAACTGTTATTAATGTCTTTCATTTTGGAGCTCAATAAAATTATTACATCAGAGCATTTAATTCAATTAAAAGTACTTAAGTAGATCGACTACAATGTTTATCTAATAATTCCTTTCAGGTGTGTTAATTACCCTCAGCTATTAGCAAGTCATTTTAAAATCGTTGCAAGAAGTTAAAATCAAGCTTTATCATGTATATATATTAAAAAATGAATTATAATTGTGATGGGGAGAAGGCACAGAGGACAGGCTACAAGTTTATGTGATGATAATGCCAGTCTCTCCTGCTCCGGTCTTCTGGCAAAGTTTCATCCCAGATTCCTGTTGGTTAAAGACTGTTCAATTTCCATTAGCATTGAAACAACATTTTAGATTGAGATACCAGCACGTGCTTCTTAAAAGTTATTTTCTGTATTGTTTTAAATCACAGAATGCTCCAAAAAATAGCGCCCCGTTGTCGCTCCCCAGTGTTGTTTTAACCTGGAATGTACTTTTTTGTTGGCCCGCTTTTTGGCTTTGAGTCGTTCTCAAAATACGTTTCACACTTCCTTTCAACCACGGCCCTGTGGCAACCAAGGCTCTGCCACCCGAACTGCTGAACTTCAAAGGTTAAGCAAACAAAACGCTCCAGAACATAAACATCTTGATGTCGTGATACATACCTAACATACCGTTTTCATCAGCGCTTCAGTGCAGCGCTCCAAGCTCAAAAATCGTGTCTGACATTTTATACGTGGTTGTTCACTTCTGCAGTTTCACATATTTTAAGCCATGACGTGTCCCTGGATATGCATGTTAGGAGGGAAGCGCACCTCGTGGAATGTTGCTGATTTATCAGGCACCGCCAGACAACACTTTGATGAATTCTGTACACTTGTTTGAGGGATGTGGTTTAATGGGAAATGCTGGTGGTAGGTGGATGGTTGGACTGGATGCTCTTGGAGGCCTTTTCCAGCCTTGGTGACTCCATGATTCTACAATCCCTCCGTGGGTCTCCCAGTTCACTTAAGCAAATATAAATCTAATTCCCCACGCAGTACCCAAAAGCGCAGTAAGCTTCCGCATAATGACCGAGAGTTCTTTTTAGCTTGTGCTAATTTGAGACAATAATTAAAGATGTTTTGGCTTGCTTTTCTTGCCCTGCCTGGATCTCAGACTGTCAGTTGCAGAGGACCAAGCTGCAGAATACCCAGCTTTCTACCACTGAGGCTTGAAAGCTTTTGCTAGTATTCATCTCCAATACAGGAGCCCCCGGTTTTAACAAATTCCATCTTTCAGGACAAGGGGAAATAACAGCTGGGAATTCTGCAGCTTGGTCCTGATTCAGTCACTGGGAGCTTCATGGCCAAGTCTCAGCATACCAACATCTGGATTTGCAAACAAAGAAAAAAGAGTGAGGACCGCTGCACAAAGAGATGGCAGATAACTTCGTTAGTCCCCTCAAGTGTACAACAGACACTAACACAGCATTTTTCTCATACTGATCCCCAGTACTCACTGTCAAATTTCCTTCCAGGTCACTGTTGGGACAGCAGATGTTCTCCCAGTGTGTTGTTCTCCTCACATCGTGCAGTCGGGGTTGCCAATTTATTCAGGTTCCAGCGTACAAGTAGGACTTAACTCAATGAAGCAATTGTTCGTCCCGATGCAATATGACGAATGATGATTTCGCAAGTTTCTCTTGAATTCCTGCTTCGGGCAAGCTAAAATGTGAGCGGGTGAGGAGAAGACCTGGTGGCCTCAGGGACCAGGTTGGATGGGGCCCTGGGCAACCTGGGCTAGTACTTGATCTGGTGGTTGGCAGCCCTGCCTGTGGCAGGGGGTTGGAACTTGGTGATCCTTGGAGTCCTTTCCAAACCAAGCCATCCTATGATTCCATGATAAGCTAACTGATGTGACTGACAGCAACATACAAATTCAGTGTTCTTTGGTAGATAGGATTTCTTCCGAGACACATGGGACAATTTTGCCATATTTTTGACATATTTCAAAGAAAGTGTGGTGCTTACTCTCACTGTGCTGTTTGGAACTGGACAGCAAGGTTCCCAGTCCTCACGAGAAGGACAGGGAGCCAGTAGTCTGTCTGTCTGCCGTCTATAGTGTCATGACAGCTCTTTCAAGCACGTCATCCTTTCTGTAGCTGTACATCACTTTTCACATTTTACATATTTTTCACATTCCCTGAAGCTCTAGTATCTTAAAATCTGCAGTAAATGACTGGAAGAATGGTTGCCAGGAGTGTGCTTGTCAGGTATGCGCAGTCCCAGAGCAGCCAGGAGGCAGACTTCAGTTACAAAGGTTTAATTACATCTTCAGTTGGGAGTAACTTCTCTGGCCATCTTGTGTGTCCATGATGTTATCCATGATGATATCTGCTTCAATGATCCATGATAACTCATGGTAGAATACATAGGTAAGTTACCTAGCTCACGTATTTAATATAGCAGAATTTCACCATGGCCTCTCTCTGTGAAGGAAGCTATCTTTCTATGGGATAAGATGAGCATTACTAACCAAAGTATGTTGTGAGTAGAGATTGTTTTTTTCTTACTTAGAAAGAAAACGAGCACTCTCTTTTAAGATTTATGTAAACACTTTCAGCTGAAGTTTAAGTTCTTGGCCTTCTCCTGGATAAGTTAACTAGGCTGCAGGGTTCTCATTAGCCCTACTTTTGGCTGCAGATATTTTGTGACCGCTTCAAGACATCTCCAAATTTTTAATGCTATAAGAATACTGGATGTGACAATTGGGCGTATTTTAGAAGTCATCTTTCTACTACTGTATGCAGAAGTGATATAAGTGTCTTTATACGTGTACATCTTGTCAGCCAACATGTGTTCAAATCTTGCTTATTTATGGGGATTTTTAAGCCCTCCCCAGGGCCAGCTTTCTACACAACCAGCTGTGCAGCACTGGTTTTCCTAAACCTACTTTTTTTGACCAAAATCATTTACTAGGAAGATGTTGAGGAAAAATAATAAATAATTTTTTAAAATACCAACAACTGTATCTATATTTAAGTCTACAGTAACTCCTCTTTCTTCCATTTGTTTTATAGAGCATCCATTCAGAGTTTAAGGTCACCTTGATAGAGAATGAACCTGGAAAGCTTTGGTGTGAAAACTGGAGGCTCATGAAAACTGGAAGCAACTCAGACTAAGGTATATAGTGTGGGAAAGCTAAACGAGCTACTTGCATTGTTTAGACAGCTTTGATGAGTCACGTGCAATGAGTGAAGTCATCATCTTGTAAAATGTAAATCCAGGCACTATCACTTGGGACGGCTTACTTGCACTTCTGTCGCTTATTTGTAGATGTTGGTTACTATAGCTACCTGATGCAGCCACTATTTTTAGCATATAGTGCTCATAGACTCAAAAATATTCTGCCTGGAAAGAACTGCAGGATGTGAAAATTGCTACTTTCACAAATACCCTTTTTCTGCTATTTAATATTATCTGGAATTTTCAGGAAGTGTAAGAACCTTTATGAAATGAATCACAAGATCGTACAACAATGCGTCTCTGTAGTTCTTTGTGTGTATGACAATACAAATGCAAAGAGGCACCAGACATGTAGCCTTTGTCTAAAACGGGTTCCTTGCAAACAACCTCAGAATTCATCTCAAAGTCTCCACATTTTTCGCTGAACCATTTTCTTCTCATTTTGAAAATATTCCTTATAGAACTGCTCGGTAACAGCTCGGAGGAATGGGGCCATTGCATAGCTTCACTGGAAGACAATTCTGGCAAAGGACTGGATGATGCTGGGTTGAATTGCCAAGGCTCTGGAACTTGTGAAGTATGCAACATCTTTTGCACCGTGTTATCATTCACAGATGGAGCTGAGGAACTGTACCCATGACAGAACTATTGGGAAGCTTGCTTTGTTTTGGTAATCACACGCAAAAAAACTTCAATCTAAAGTGCAGAGAAACTGAAAATGTATTTTGAGTAAATCCGTATCTCATTGCTAGGAAGCTTCTCTGGCCTATGAGCTGATGTAAAAACTACAAACTTTAAAATTCTTGTCAAGCAGATGTAATCTGGAAGACTACAAGGTAAAACTGCTTTTCTAAGTTTCAAAAATAGTTTTGGACTTTGTCATGAGTTGGGGAAGAAAGAGTAATCTTAATATCCAACTCTTCAGGCTTTGAAAGCATGAAAATACTTTCACTCTTATCTGTCTGCTTCATTTCTCATGCCTCGCTCTTTGAATAAAGATTACAAAATGCCAGCCTGTAATTTGTAAGAATACTGTTCTCATAATGACTTGACTTTGTTTTTCTAACCTTATGTATCATAACTTACTTCACAAATCACAAAGCCTCCAAACAGCACAGTGGGTGATGCCACCTGGGCATGCAGAGTGATGAGGATGGTGAGACAATTCCCAGCAGAGAACAATCATTTGTGCAGTGGATTTCATTTCTAAGTCTTTTCTTGTTAATAGCATTGAAGCATCGTATGTGTAAATAGCTTTCAGAACGCTGAAATATTATTGTGTTATTGCCAAGAGTGAGCTTGCAGGATCTGCTTCCAAGTGAACACAAACACAATAACTTCTTGCTTTCAGCCCAACACAAGATCACCTCTTCCAGCTCTACTGGTACATCTAGCGATACTGAGACACTTGTTGCTGGGTATGGCGCTCTTCATTCCAAGAGCTGGGAACAAACTGGAGCCACCCAGCTTCTGTTAGCACAGGCTGGTGAATAAACACGTGCCTACTGTGCTCGAGTGTGCCACCCATGCAAGAACACTGGCTTCTACAGACGAAGCGCAGTATTATTTTTCCCTTCTTCTCTTTCTGTTCCTTTGTGGTAGACTGTTGCTTTGCCCAATGATGAGCTAAGCCAAGCTCCGGTCCAAAACTATTGCAGAGCTTCTGGCTGTTCATGCAAGCAGCCTGCCAAACTAAGTGTCTGCATCAGCCCTCGGGGAGGAGGATGAGCCACTTTATGGCAGCTGTAAAAGGTCACACAATAAACAGCAGTGCTACTGCTCATCTGTTGTCCCAACTGACCCGAACAGTTTGGGGGGAAGGGTGTGCGTATCAATGAGCTGTTTGAAGCTCTCTCCTGGCTCCTCGAGATTCGGGTTACAAACTGGAGAATTAGGAAGACGGAGTTGATTTATTTGGGATTGTTCTAGCTGTGGTGAGACTGGTTGCTCAAACGGGACTTGAGAAAGACTTGAAAACCTGTGTCCTGAAAGAAAGCTTTTGCCTTTCATACACAAATTCCTGCAGGGTGAGGTTTTTTTGTGTGTTTGTTGATAAGGACGGCAGCATTACATGCGATTTTAATGACCTTCACTACTGTAATTGGTTTTCCAGTTACAAGTTTAGTAGCCCATCCCTTCTGCTTCCATAGGAGTTTTTGCACCGTGCATTACAGGTTCACTCTTCCAGCAGCTTTATGTCTCCACAGGGGTGTATGTGGGAGAAACATCCAGTAATGCCACTAGTCTCGAGGTCTTGTTCTTAAGGAAGCTCCGCTGTTTTTGTGTGCTGCCTATTATACTCCGCAGAAGGACAGGCATGTTTGACTGCCCTGGAGCACTCTTTACTCTACTCAGCCTTAAATGATGGTTACGCCAGAATTTCATCCCATCTAACTATATTATCTGCAGTCTTTCTATCTTAGGAAAACTATTTCAAGCCTTTTACACATTTGTTTAAATGTGTTTAAATTAGTTGCTACTCTATCATACTTACATATGTAATACTTACATATTGTAATGTGAATACAGCCTTTGGATTCTTCAGTGCCTTCACATGGGGAGACTGGGACGACGCTAACCAACGAGAGGCTTCAGGACTGCTCTGCATTTTGAGAGTGTGGGTATCCATTCACACTCCAAATAGGTGACATGAAACAAGGTTAAGACTGGAAAACCAACCATTTAAAAGCGAAAAGTGCCACACCTCTAGAGATGCCAGTGACGGTGCCTTAATGGGCTGCAGTCATCTTGAACCACGTGCCGTGAGCTTGGCTGCTTTCAATACCATATTTCATTGGTTCTGTTGTCCATAAAATAATTAAATCTGCTTTGATTAATGCGGAGCCTCATTGGCACCCACTGAACGCACAGTTGGTTTATTCCATCTTATTCATTTATTCCATCTTACTATAAATAAATATAGACACTCAGTGCAATACACTCGTAACATTTTCAGTTCGGTTTCTGAATAGTGTTCAGATGGAAATACATTGGTTCAATAGGAAAACGGAATGAATATCTTATTCCTACAGTTCCAGAGACCAGTGTCCTTCTGTCAGCGCTTCAGAGGCAAGAATTAAGGTCAAAATTGTTCAGTGGAAAATAAAAAGAAATTAAATATTGTTTTGTTTGAGAAGTCTGGAGCTTGTTTTCCAGGTTACTTAGAAATCGTTAACTACTTTGGAAGTGCAGCTTTCTTTGTGTATCCACCAACTGATACGCAGATGCCTTACATATAGCACACAGAATGTAAAGCATGTATGTTTCACATGTGAAACTGGATTAAATCTTCTGTTTGGAAGCACATAGGACATCTGGCAGTGTCAGGGAAAAAAATCTTCTTTTCTCATGAAAATAAGCACATAAATCCCTTCATTATGATTTAAGTGAATCTGTACCAGAAAAACTTACGGCTAGAAATCTGTATTTTTAACAGGGAGAGCGGACAAGTTAATTGGGCAACATGTCCTATTTGGTATATGGCACAGAATAGTAAAGAATACAGACTTTTATTTTCTGCTTTTTATCATAAAGTATTCTTGTATTAATAGACAACATATGTTTTAATTCTAACTTTTACATATAGTTGTCCCAAGACTTAGGAGCTCTGATCAGAACTTAGTAACGACGGACTCTTTCCTCCATCCCAGTTCCTTAAATTCATTTCCAGAAAATTTTCCAATTGGACTAGAAGTCCTCTTACTGCCAAACACTGCCCTTCCACCCACTACAGATGTACAAGCAAAGTTCATACTTCTGACATTGCCAGATTTCTGAGTCACTCAAAGACTAAAAAAATTACAGCTGATAATATTGCGGTGGAAAGTATGACACTGCTGGGAGGTTCTTGTAGAAGTTTTCTGCTCTGCAGGTCTTGTTCATACAGTTCCCACACTGCGGGCTTTGGAGGATCTTAGATCTTCACATTCTTTCTTGCCATCAAATGCCAGAAGTGATCAGGCTGGTAAAGTGGTGGGCTAAAAGGTAGAGGGTAACTATCAATTGCACGTAGAAAACATCTTCAGGAATGTCACTTGTGGTAGGCGGATGGTTGGACTGGTTGATCTTGTAGGTCTTCTCCAACCCTGGTGATTCTATGATTCTATGATCTCTTAGTTGATAGCATGGAGGAGAGCTGCTACATAAAAATGCATATAATTAAAACGAAATACAACTACAATAGATCCAGCCTCCCCGCGTATCTGCAGTAACTTCAGAAGATGTAGATGAACTGCACGTCTGCTCTTGGGATAACAACGCCTTACAGCAGTGGGACAGTGTGTAGTGGCCTCCTGATAGATGTGATGGAAAGGCAGAAGCTTGGTATTATATCTATGTTTCTAGCATAATCTGTATTAGTTTGTCAAACAAATGTTATAAAAGCAGCTACAGTAGAAGAGCATAGTTTATTAGTCAGCGCTTGTTTTCAAAGAGCCCAAAATCCTGGGCTTGAGATGAGTTGTTGAGCCGGAGCCCAGAATCTTACTGTTTAACTTCAGTTGAAATTTATGTTGAGTATTTGAACGTGGCAAGCAGTTGGTCTGAAGTACTGCACGCAAAGGGAATAACCAACTAAAATGGTATTGCTCTGGAATTATCAATACTAACAGTGTGAAAATGGGCTTTCAGCTGAAAGAGGAACTACATTTTACAATGCTTTACAGTAAGTAACATTATAAAAAAAATAAAAAAAATAAAGTTCTCTTTTCCTCTTCTGTGGAAGCCTCCTTAAACTCCTACGTACCACTAAGTATCTTTTTACATAGGCAGTACTGGACTTTCATCTTTTTGTTCTCCATCCCTAGCTGGGAATCTGGGGGCAATGACAACACTCACAGCGTTGGTTCGCACGGAGCTACGTGACCAAATATGTAGTTATTCTTTAAGCTCGCCACGGCTGAGAATTTTTTTTCTTGCAATGTGTTTCTTTCCATTTCTTCCATTGGAAAGTGTGGTGACGCAGTTGGGACAACTCTTACTCCTCCTACCACCGTGCCAAAACAAACCAAAACAAAAATACAAAGTTGTCTACATTGAGTAACCAATTCCTTTAGGAGAAGGCAAGAGGAAGAGTAGGTAATTACACAGCAGCCACTGACTATGGGTCAGGAGCTCAGTTGTGCACAAAACCAGTAGCGAGGGAAAAAAATTGCAACTTGTCATGTATTTTCCAGCATAGCCTTTAAAACAATGTTTTTTGTTGTCGTTGTTGTTTTTCAGATAGAAGCGTGGGAGGAAAACTTGGAATTCCTCTTCCAAAATGCAGTCCTGGTATCTAAAAGGAGTCAGCTGCCTTTGCGAAGAGCTAAGGAAAAAGATGGTGCAGGCGATTTTTAAACTGCACCGAAATTTGAAAATTTACTTTTGCTCTTTTATTTTAGTATGCTCAGATCTATGAAGTGGTGCTCACTCTTTTCTGTACAGACGAGAGATTTTTTCTATGAGTGCTCCACCTCAGCAATGTGGTAACTTGAGCATGGCTTCAGAAAGCTGGCACTGTGGAGGCCACAGGGTCATTTTCCCAGGAGAATACGTGGCTGTGATCTTACCCATGTTAATGAAGATCCTCTGATTAGATCTTAGCATCGCCGTCTGTGATAATTTACAACTGTCTTTATGAACTGTAGCTCTAAAGCAGTCCTCACCCACGGTCCTTAGTCAATGCTAGGAAAGAAAAAGTTTACCAGAGCTTTTAATTGGATTAAAATCTTTCCATGTGAAAATAAGCAGCAGAGTATAATTCATCAGTTACTACACCAAGGGGAAAATGCTGTGCAACTGGAATGCAGTATAACAGGAATTCAGTGAGAAATCAGTTTAACCAAACACATCTTAATTCAGCATAAGATCAGTCAATAATGGCACCTCTGCAGTAGGCGGGCCCTCTCCCCTAATGTCTCTGTGTGATTTTCTCATAAGAGTGCCAACACCAGCTCTATATGTAACACTGCTGTAAGGTGACAGGTTTAATCAGACCTTAGCAGCAACAAACTTTCCAATCACACTTCAGTAAATCACGCCTCGCCAATACAAAGCCTGCAAGCACTGATGATCTAAACGCATGCATTCACTTGCATACATGTCCTTGTTTGGGTTACGTGTTGTATGGGCTCATGGCTGGCAAAATATGGCTCTGAGTTTATCTTCTACTTTACCATTCTTTAATTCTTTTTCTTCTTAAAGGAAGAATTTGAATAAGGCGATAGAAACTCTCAGAGTTAGCGTGTGCCGGGGCAGCGTGCCTTTTTGTTGCACATAACCAACACTTCAGTGGAGTTTGAATGAAGAAAGTGCTTTCAGGCAGCCATTTTTCTACACAGGCAGCGCCATTAGCCATGCACCAGCACAGGAGACCCACTGCTGAAACGCAGCACCCACCCCTCACTGTGCTCACATCCACTGTTTGGTCTCCATAAACATTCACCAGCTATCAGTGAACACCAAAGAGTGCAGTTTTTTTCTGCGTGGAGGAATTCAGTGACACATCTTTCCTTCACCTGCATTTCCACAACAGACGCCATTTTGTCAGGCTGCCCCTCTGCTGCCGTCTGCCACATGGCAGCAACATGGAACGAGATACTGGCAGAAGCTCCAACCTCTACTGCCATAGCACCAACATCCGCCTCGGATATCGTGGGCCAAAGCAGTAACATAGGAAACATGACTTTCAACGCTATACATTCCACTTGAAAATTCGCTGATCATGTATTTATGTCAACTGGAAATCAAAATCCATAAACGTATTTGCCATCACTTGAGTTCGCTCTGCATGGCTCTGCTCTGTGCTCACTTTGCATTCGTCTCCTGCCTCTTGTTTAAATGCTGGCTTCTTCCGAAGACCAGTAGCAGCTAGAGAGAAAATGAGAAAGATTTAACAGGTATTAGATCACATTTAGGACCTGTCAGCTCAATATTGAAACTAGTAAGTTTCATTCTCTTTGAGACCATTGGGCATCTGCTTCGTGTTTCAAGTCTTGTGATAATAACAACTGGAATAATACAAAGTTTGAGGGACAAACCAAGAAAAGCAAGTTTGTCTGGATGCAACAAATACAAATGTGAAAAGGGAAATGTGAAAAGTGGCTAATGCTACAGTACTTCTCTCAGTGTCCATCTCTTGTGATTGCCTAGAAGGCTGTTGCAGTCCCCAGGCTGGGCATCAGCAGTAGTGATAGCCATGGAGCAACTGTTCTTCAATGCACACAGACATCCACATCAACAGATGGGGCTGGGAAGTTTACCACACCACACAGTGCAGAAGATCTACATTCCAAATTAATCTAAGGCTTACATTTGGAGATAAACGCTAAAACATGTGATGACATCAAAGGTGTTTACCATTCACAGCAACGCATCTAAGCTCCATGTGACAGTTGGCTTTTAAAGTTATGATTTAAAAAAAAAAAAACAGTATTTCAACGTCACATAGTTTTTAAGAAGTCTTAACGAGAAGTACAAAAAATGTTGGACTTGCTTTAGACATTTCTCCAACACTGGTGTACCCCCCACATCCCTGTAAATCCAGTGAATTACTGGTTCTGAATAAGCATTCCAGTTGGAATCCGCAAGCTACAGCTCCAAAGAACTCTAATGGAAAAAAATCTCTGCCTTTCACATGTTTTTGGAATAATGAAGTGTGACTATTTTGGAACAAGAATGTAAACGAACACTGCCTCAGATTAAGGGCGCAGCTCACAATTCTGAGTTCACTTCAGGTTCGGGAGGCACAAGCAGCATCACGCAGTCTTGAAAAAGGTATACCATGTTCCTGCATTGTCTGAATCAGCAAGAGAGCTTGTCAGCTGCTGTGCTGTGAAGTGCAACGCAGCATGCACTAGGACAGTGGGTGGCTGCAAAGCAACGAAGTGCTGCCTGGCATAGACAGAAAACCACTGCAGCAAGGCCTATTTGCACAGCTTATTAGACAACAAAGAAAAACCCCCACTGAGTCCAAGCTCTGTAATTTGAAATTTGTTTGGCAGAGAATGGTTTTAGACAACGACGAGATTTCTTCAGAATGCCTTATACCTCCGACAACCAAAACTAACAAGAGATGGCTTCAAAATCTAAATACAATTTCATCATACAGGCTATGAAACTTGAAAATTCTTTATTAAGAAGAAAATCGCACAACTTGCAGTAAATTCCCTAAGAGCACGGTATTTTACAGAGTGGTGTTTGTGCTAGGGAACTGAAGCAGCAAACAGACTGGTAACAGCAAGAAAGGAATTCAGGAAAGAAACAAGTCCTTTTGTCAAAATGGTAAGACTTAGAATTATAGAACAGTTTGGGTTGGAAGAGACCTTTAAGACCGTCTAGTTCCAACCCCCTGCTATAGGCAGACACACCTCCCTCTACAGCAGGTTGCTCACAGCCCCATCCAGCCTGGCCTTGAATGCCTCCAGGGAGAGGGCATCCACAACCTCACTAGGCAACCTGTTCCAGTGTCTCACTGCCCTCACAGTAAAGAATTTCTTCCTAATATCTAGCCTAAATCTACCCTCTTCTGCCTTCCCTTCTCCAGGATGAACAGCCCCAGCACTCTCATCCTGTCCTCATACGGGTGGTGCTCCAGCCCTCTGAGCATCTTTGTGGCCCTCCTCTGGACCTGCTCCAACAACTCATGCTTCCCTACCACCTTTCCTTCCCAGATCCACACAGCCTCTGCAGCCCCCACCTGCTCCTCAATTCCCTTCCCCACCTCTGCAGCCTCGCCCAGGGCTACCTTGGTCTTATCTTCCTCTGGAGTCCCTGCCAGACCTCTGTGGCCCAGACAGGTAACGTCCCCAGCTTCTGAAGCCACCTCCACCATCACAGTGAGCCATTTTTGGAGGGCAAGATTGTCTCAGAATCTGGCAAGAGGAAACACTATATATCTGACGCAATCTTACGGATTCCTTTCTCCCCCTCTCCTCAGTATTACAGGAATAATCTATTGCCACGTTAAGGCACCTCTGTTTTCTGTTAACAGAATATGACAGTCGAATTATAGTTACACCTATTTTATCTTTTCCACAGGTAAAGCTTTAACTGCCACGTAAGCAGATGCTCCTCTAAATATCAGACAGGTCTGTACTTGGGACAAAGCTTTCCCCTTAGTCCCAGTTCTGCAGTGCACACAAGCGAGTAGGAGCCCCCCTCTGCTTGTATGATCACAGGGATATTTATTTTGCTCCTCACCAAATACAGTGAAGTGCACGTTTAAGCTGTCCTTGGTTTTATTTCTAAACTAGCAACAGCTCACAGGTGTGTTCATTTCCCTTTGCCTCACAAGATGTGTAAACAAGGGGCAATAGAGGGGTGCAAGCGCAGCCAAATGTTTTGCTTTATTTCCAGAGACAGTGATGAAGAGGTTTGCCCAAAATAAATCTAGATTATCTTTTCTTTTATAGTCATTGTGTTTTGGAACGGGCGATGACAGCTTTTATTACTGAGAGCCATTTGTCCTTCCTGTGGAAACAGGCAGTGATTTGTCTACAGCAGACTCTGAACACGACAGTTTGACATACACTCAGACAAAAGCCTGAAGCTCCTTTCTGCATCAGAAAAAACCTCTCCCGCTGATTTTAGCTCCGGGCTTCTGCAGCCTCCGTGAGCTGACAGCTCCAAGCTGCTGTGTGGGGACTTGGTGCCCCTGGGGGCAGAGGTGCTGGGTGCCCCCTGCCACTGAACATCACGCTCACCTTCCATTGGCAGCCATGAGGCTGATGCCTGCTGCTGGCAGCCTGGAGATCCGATGGATCACATTCAGCATTTACTCACCCGGTGGGTCCAGCTGCCAGATGATCCCCAGGTCTTTAGTCACTTCCACAGTGAGCACCTCCATCACAGCATGCACAGCAGCAACGCAGGCAGCCACACTGTGGGGCACTCTCAGCTTGACCCTAGAGCAGAAAGAATTACACTGGATATATCACAACTTCTGTGAGATAACCTGCTATGAAAGATGCTCTGGGAAGAGGCTTTCCATTGTGTGCTGCACAAACTGATCCAGTACTCTACATTCTCACCTTTGGGATTTGCTAAGGAAGGCACATGAAATTCAGGAGGAAAATTCGCCAGCTCCCTGCAATATGATCTTGCTAAAACATCAGCTCTCCTGTTTAATTTTGCATATTTAGCATATGTAGGTAATGCTAATACTTCATCCTTCATGTCAAAACTGCAAGGTACAAAACAGTGTAAACAAAAAACATGTGGCTGCTCAAAATTCCAAAAACTAGAGGCTGCCCTCAAACACAGTAGTGAATTAAACTCCAGAAGTTTAGGAAATTAAAAATTTTAAAAAAAGACGACATTCAGATGGTATTTAGTCACAGCTACAAAACGTATGCTGCCAGAGGCAAGTGACAAATGCTTAACACTTCTCTCCTCGAGCCATGTTTCTGAGACTTAAAAACAAGGTTCCCTCAGCCTCTCTCTGAAGGCGATGTCCAAAATACACAGTACTTCTGATTCATATTCCAAAGTAGTTTTTCCATGGAAACTGTCTAGTGTCGTGTTTGCAAGATAATCTGCATGAAACAGCTGCCAATATAAATCTGTTCCTTCCTTTTATGAAATTAACCTGTAGAGCAGCTCTCCAAAGAGCAGAAGCTTCCCCTCAGTCTGCAATCTTTCACAGTCATAGACATTATTAGCACCCAGGAGGTCTGCACCAGTCATCTACCACCAGGGCTTTCCTGGCAGCAAACAGAAGCAGTTCAACAGGCTCACCAACATCATTGCTTTAGCAGAGATGGTTCACATTCAGATCTCCAGGAAGAAGAGGACTGTGATTCTTGAAACAGAAAACAGAGCCCTATACCTTTGTTTGGCCACCAGAAGAAAAACAAAAACTACACAAAGCACACACCAGGATCTAGATACGATGCTAGGAAGTACGAAAATGCACGTGCATACAAAATGAAGCACTGGGCAGTTGTTTCCAGGGATTCAGCACTGACCAGTGTAAACAAAAAAAAGCTGCTCAGAACTACCTGTTGTTAAAAGGTATGCATTCTTCCATTTCTGCAGTTAAGCAGCTGACATTTTGCAAGAGCTATCTCACGGTTTGTCAGTCTGAAAAGGATGGAGGCATCGCTGAATTATCTTCCCACCTTTGGCACTGCTGGGGCAGCGATGAAAAGAGGGTCTCACATGTGCACATTTGAATGTTGCTACGCGTCCATTCAAACATGCCCACTTTGTCATTTTATAGGAACAAGACCTTCAGCTTGTTCTTGAAGTGAGCACTCTGACAGTAACAAGCCATCCGACGTGAGCCAGAGATAGCAGCACTGACTGCGTGGGCTGCTGCCATTCATTTTAAAGAGGACATGAAGAGTGGTACTTAGGTTTGCAGCCTCCCTCCTCCTTTCACACAGGAGCTGGATGGGCACAATTTATTTATTTTTCTGTCTTCAGGAAAAAGATTTGATCCTATGCTAGAAGCCACTATGCATGCACAGAGGAGAGAAGTTTCCAGAATGGGAATCGCAGCAGAAGAATGGCCACAACATAGAGCAGTGAACTTGCAGGCCAGAGAGAGACTGCCAAATACAGCAGAAAACAAGACAATCAAACCTCAAAGAGAAGCTCTTTGTATGCAGTGGGTAGGAAGAAAGCTGATATATAAACCATTCTTTCACCACAACCTCACCCAGTTACCCTTAAGCCTTGATCACTTTTAGGTTCCATGTGTACTTGGTTTAACAAGGCACAATATTTTGAGTTCAAAACTCTTGTGGTCTGTTTAGAAGGGCTCACTTTACAGAGACGGACTAAGCAAACTGAAGTTCTGGCTAATCTGGGTGGAGAAGAGGTGAAGCCTCACCACAGTTCTGAACTACGCCCGTGGAAATCCCAAGCATCAAACCAAGTTCTCAGTGTGGACAAGGGGACAAAGAAGAAACCCCTGTAATATCACCTTTGTTATAAGCCCTTAAGAAGATCTCCTTGCAGGAAGAATCTGGCCCACGTGTTACTTCATTTACTCCTCTAGAGAAGGGTGAGCAGGAGCAGCTGCATTCTCTAGTGCCAAATTAGTATGGTAGTGCAGCGTCTCAAGGAAGACTGATTTAGATCTTTCTCTACAATTCGGCTGTTTTCACAAAGCTCTCAGTAACTTTGCACACACCTGACACCCCTATTTCTGCTGAGTGCAGCTGACTGAAAGTTACCATAAAGGCTGAGTGACAGCGCGACCACAGAAGGTTCACTCTCCATGGAAAAGAATAAAAAAACCTCACAAGCTAAACTTTAAACATTACCCGGTGTATCAATTGTCTTATGGATTCTTAACCAAAAAAGGTTCTTTAAAATGTGACAGCACGCGAAGAAGAACAAGCTCGTAGTCTTTATCTTTTGTCCAAAGATGAAGAAAGGTGACAGATGCTTCCTGCTGACAGGTGATGTGTGGTTGAGCACCTTATGCCCTCAGTGGTACGCGCTTTCCTTTTCTCCTTGTGGTAGCAGACACTGGGGTAGACCCCAAAAGCAAGCAAGGATATTACAACATCCAGATTATGATCTGGTCCAGTGCTGTTAAACGGTTGAGTCATCAAACGTTCTGTTGGCAGAGAACAGAAGACTGGCTAGCATCCACAGGTCATGTAGGACAGCACAGCAGTTGTTCAGGATCCCAAATCAATGCATTTTCTGATTCAATCAGCTGGCAGATGGGCATGCGTTCCTAAATGACCTCTGCACTCAGAGCATTTCAGCTCCACATTCAGTTTCTAATTAATTCACGGGTAGCAAAAAGCTGAAAAATACCACTACAGAGAGGTATTTTTCTCTCCCAAGCTCTTAAAATACAAGAGACGAGAGGTTTGCCCAGAATGTGCTGTACCACAGTGTGTTTCCTGTCATTTGTTTTGGAGACAGATCGTTTGGGGGAGGTCAGAATGTTTTCGTTATTCATTTGTTATGAACTTCCCCGGATTCTCTGGTGGCTTGTTTTCAGGTCATCTTGCCCAAAAAAAAAAAAAAAAAAAAGGAGTTAAGGGTAAATGCAATAATGATTCTAGCAGTGTGAAGAAATAATATATATATATATATATATATTATTTTTTTTTTAAAGAGACAAGCATCTACTGAATTCAGCCAGCCATGCCATTGAACTAAGCAGGCTCCTCAGGGAGCTGCAGCAAATGCAGACCCTGATCATCTTTAAGAAATAGTTTTAAAATGGCACTTTTAGAGAATTGAGCAACTGCATAGAACATTACTGCACATCCCTGCTGTGGCACAAATGCAGCAAATCATAGGACACGCAGCACAGTGTTTAGATCACACAGAATCCCTGAGGCTAATACCAAGGAGCCGGGAAGCACAGCGCTTAGAGAGGACATTCTGGGGATCCAACAAGTGAAGAACAGAGAAAATCAGGGAGGTTACTCTCTAAGGACAATTAATCAACACATTTTCAATCCTTCTGCCCTAGCCTCAGGCTCCAAAATCTCCCTGTATTGCATCTCAGCCATCCCAACTTCTCTGTTTTTCTGTCTGGTAGACAAATATGAGAATGAAACAGCACTAGAATTTCACCTGAACATACCTGGAAAAGCAGAACAGCTTTAGTGCACGCTTCCATGCCTGTGTGTTCCTCACTTGCTTCATAAATACTCAGCCTCTACAGGCCCATTTCAGTCACTCTACTCACCCTTTCAGTTCACACTTACTTTATTCCCTATACAAAAAGTTATTATTCCCTGATCTCACCAATATTCAGTTTTTTACTCCCAGTTGTAGCATTTATTGCTCATCTGGATGCATTGTTTTTTTCTTTTGTATATTGCACTTCTAGAGGCTCAAGAACTCAGAGAAACAAGGCCATCAGACTTACTAAAATGACAGCCCATTATCATCACCTTGCCAAGAAGTGGTTCAATGGGAAGTCTGGCTAGGATTCAAGAGACGTCAACTCAGTCTTGGGCATCAAGCTCCACAAGATCTCTTACCATCAAAGACAGTTATCTAATCCAAGAAATCTCTGCATAAGAAATGCAAAATTTCAATGACCGTGTTCATATATTACCCCATCTATGTTTTAAGTGTAGTGTTGTTTGCAATAATGCCAGTCTGATTTTCAAAACTGTTCTGAGGTCAACCGGCAACAATAAAGTCCAACAAGTGTCTGTGGCTGTTTCCTTTGCAGATGGAAGAGCCTCATGGCTCTCCTTAACGTTCTAAGTTATGGAGATTGGAGATCTGGTCCATCTCCTTATGGAGATTTGGTCATCATCATTACACTCCACCTCATTATTTTGCACTGCCTTGTGCTCTCTTTCCCCTCTCAAGTCTGCATGCCAAAGAAAACCAATACAAACGTGATCTTCAAGAACTCTTCAGAAACAAATGAAAATGCTAATGTATTGTTTGCATACTCTACAGACTAAGGCATCATATACTTTGGGAAACTTCAGTGTAATTAGAGCACTTACATCTATTGCCTCAGCAATAAAATGGGAAAGCAAATAAATAAAGGACTCCTTAGTCATTATCAAATCCATTTTTTAGTATCTATTGATCTAAAAATCGTAAAGAAAAGCATTTCTTAAGAGAAAACTAAAAGCGAACTAACACATTTTAAATCACAAAGTCATTAAACTTGAGCATCCTAGCTTTTTTTTTTTTAATTTTGGTCTCCCCTCTATATAGAAGCACTGTTGTCTCTTCACATATTTTTTTTCCATAGAAGTCAAACAGATATTTCAGGTCTTAAAATTGTTAAGAAATGCTTATTTAGTGACATTTACAAAGAATGCTGAGGTCTGTGATCATTGCTTTAAACTCAAAACATGAATTTCATGTTCCTCTCTGCTTCATTCTATCCATTTTCCAGCTGGTTCCTTGGAGAAACTGGGGAGACTGCCTAGCTCCCACCCCCCCATTTCTCCTGTTTTAGGAGGATACTGATGCTTACATATTCAGAAACTGGAGATTTAATTACTTCACAAAATGTTGAGATCTCAAATGAGCAAACTCTGGAAAGCAATAATTATACAAAAAAACTACTAAGCCCTCTTTTTATTGGCTTTATAGTAGGTCCGTAAATGCCTCAGGCACTGGACCGAGACTATGTAATACACAACAGTGCCACAGCTGGAAAACAGGAAGCTGGAAGCTAGCGTAGGTTATTGGTAAAATAACAAAAGAAGCCTTTAGTTTGAAGGCTCAAGTTTCTTAAAGGAAAGACGCTCCACCTGGGAATTCAACTATTTCTTCAGCTGCAAGAAGACACTGCCACCCACACAATGCCTCCAAGAAACACCCTGCTGTTTTGGACAGCATGCTCCTACGGAAACAGTCTTCCAAGAGAGACATTAAAGCAGTCTCTAAGTGATCACTATACATGGGAAATCACTCAGACTCACCTTCAGTAACACACAGCCTTGTGAGCAAGCAACAGTACCAGTTAGTGAGTGTTCAGTTTCCACCACAGCACCCAAAGGTGGCGGTTCTATTGCTTTGGTCAAAAAATGGCCAATTTCTCCTGGCTGCAGCAATTAAGACAGGGTAGTCCATGTAATGATGTTCAAAACATTTCAGATGTCATATAAGTTCAAACCTGGAATGAGAAGGGAACAAAAAAACCCACTTTTTTTGAACATGCACTTTTATCGCCAGCATGGGTCATTCCATCAGCATCAACTGTTGCCTCTCAAAGCAAATACTGCCTCCAAGCCAGTCCATCACCTCTCACTGCACGCTTACAACCTTCCCTTTTTCTCAATTCTCATCTCAGGGACCTGCTAGGAAGAGAGAGTTCTGAATCCTTTATCTCTGGCACGGTGTTGTTAGTGGACACTTAGCTTGCTGGTTGAAATGGGAACTCGTAGGAATGACCACACTGAGTAACAGACAGCTAGAAAAGCTTTCAGGACACCTCAAACAGATTTGACATTCAGATGGTAGCAGATTCAGTTGATATCTCTCTCCGCACAAGGCCACGCAACACACACACACACTCTCCTTTCCAGGCACCATGAATTTAGCATATTTTTTTTCTGTATTTTTTTTTTTTTTTTACAGGAAGGTAACCTTAAAGTCATGAAGCAGCCTCCTATCAGATCACTATCAAACACTCCGAATTAAAATTACTACATTGTATTAGACTGAGATCCGCTAGACTAGATCTGAAATAACTGTTCAGTTTGAGGAAAGTTTTTGAGCAATTGGTGCTTTT
Organism: Numida meleagris; assembly: GCF_002078875.1. Taxonomy (NCBI): domain Eukaryota; kingdom Metazoa; phylum Chordata; class Aves; order Galliformes; family Numididae; genus Numida; species Numida meleagris. Next base: position 8,006,713 of record NC_034415.1, on the reverse strand, counting down.
AGAGGTTACAAGAAGTTGAGCACCCAAACATGGCGACGCTCTAGCTGCTCTCTGGGAAAGGGGCACGCTGAGTTTCATGGGGGGGGGACCAGTGTGTGTAACAGCTGTGTAGATGTCTGCAGCTGGCAGAAAGATTTCCATGGCTCTGGTGACTGAGGAACAGTGTGGCCAATAGAGGAATCTCAAGTCTCAGCAGCAGGGAAGGTGCTAGAGCAGCAGTTTGAGAGCCTTGTTCTCATTCCAAAGCTCTTGTCTGCCCTGCTTCAATTCTCAAGCAGCATTACATTTTCTCCTGAGAGATTCTTTAGGTTCACAGGGAAGCTCTTAATAATAAGATCACAAACTATTTTTTGACTTCCTACTATGGGTAAAAGCATACAAACGCATACATGTTTTTCAAGCACAAGAACCAAGATAGCCAAGAATTCATGCATTTCCTGCCCGTGCTTCCTGACTTCACGTTCCCATTCGGATCAGAAGTAGCATGCAACAGTGCTTGGAGAACTCTCCGTGGTTATTTTAATTCTGAAGGGCACAGCCTCACTTTTCAAAGTGAGTTCTGCCGCACAAATGGAAACAAAATCCAGCACGCACGTGTCCCGCTCCTCTTTTCTGCTGATGCAAATCAGTTTTTGATGCCCAGACTGATGTTATTGTGAGCAGTGAGCAGCTTCACTTTTTATCTGATACAGAATAAAGCAGAAGATCTGACGCTCATCATCTTAAGCCCTGCCAAACCAGCTCTTACTTCATTCCCTGCAGCCACACTGCTTTTAAGAAACAAACCATCCCTGCCTGACTAGCTAAGCTTTGGCTACTTAGCCATCTGTTTGGAAACTGAAGCATAGCACTATTTATATAGCAGTGCTCCAAGCTATATACAGAATGAAATGCTCAGAACTCTCCCAAAAGCTCCAAATTCTAATGCGATTAGTGAGATTCCTACGTGTAATTTGCTCACCGAACATGCATAGCAAGACAGGATCTGCAACAGACTACAGCAACCTTCCTATTTTCCGTCACCCACACGCTGTGTGTCTGTAACACTCATTTGGCAGACTACATATTTAAAACACGCATGGAGACCCAGTGACACCTCACATGGATAGTGCCAGCATGAATGCAGATGACCAAAAGCAGCCTGCTGAGATGCCAGTGCGGCCTGTAACTACTGAACAGCTAAAGACAATGCAAATCTGTCTCCAGTGAGCTAGAGTCCTCAAATTCAGCCCTGGGATTGTGGGTCTGTGGGAACACAAGGCAGTTCTGTGTGGTCAGAAAACCTTTTTTGCATTCCAAAGGACAGGATTTACAAAACAAAAAGCTATTTCATGGGCTCACTTGCGGAAGTTTATAACATAGACCACATAATTGGTGGTGATGCTGGTCTCGGCATTGCTGGTAGACAAAATATCCCACAAAAACAGGAAAAGCAGACTGAAAAAAATCTAAGGACAGACTGCAAGATAAACTACATAACCTCTATCAAAAGCAAAACAAATGAAAAACCAACCATATATTCTGCAAAAGCACAACAGCACGAAGTATGGTATGGTCCCCACAGAAAAAGCCCTTGTACCTGTGTTTCCCCAGGAAGCCCAGGATGGATCACTGGACAAACTCACACCTCTGCCACAGAAGGATGAGGACTTCTGTTTCCTCTGTGTAGAACTATGCTATTTTGAGGGGGGGAGGGAATAAAACACCCAAATCTTCATGCATTGGGACATCCACATACATGTAAATTAGAGTTCTCACAGTCTTACCTGCTTCAGCCTCTACAATCAAATGTGGAGGAAGAGGTGCACCCTCTGTAGAACTTGAACCAGTTCTGACCAGAAAAGAGAATGAAGGGAATCATCAGCACGCTTGTAAAGAGTAAATCTTCTCACTGTTTAGCTAGAAAACAGGTAGTTCAAGAGATTGTGCATCCTTACGTAATAGCAAGCCCTAGTAATAACCCCCAGGAGTAACGCCCTTTTAAAAACAGAAAGAAAGAGAAGAGCTGAATATTTGGCTTTTTTCTGAGTGTTCTGTGAAAGGAATTCCAACCAACAAGTAGCTCTGACTTACTGAAGTTCAGCAATTATAAAATTAACTGTTTCAGCACCCAGGGAAAGCTAACACACACCCAAGAAAACCCAGAAGACTCTTTATGAGCACATCCATCTTCGTGTCATTCACTCAAATTAAGCAAGTGACGAAGCCTCGAGCTCACGGAACTGCCCATGGCAATGTCACCGTCAGCCTTTCACCCAGAGCTGCAAATAGAAATGCAGGTCTGCTGTGGGTACAAGGTAGAGTGTCTTGAAGATCATGCATTAATACACAAGTGCTAAATTTAAGTTGTTTAATAAGTCCAGGAGAACATTACCAAACATGATCACGTATCATTGTACATATCTATAGCTGTCTTCGTAGACAGACAGATGCACGTACACGTTCCCATAGGTTTTGAATGTAAACATTGCGGCCAGAAAATACTTCATACCTATTAAACAAAACGCTGCAGCCCGCTCTCAGGGAGTAGAAGCGGATCCCAAACCCTTGCTGGAGAACACGAATCGGTGTAGGCAGGGATTCTGGCAAACCACAGCAGCAAACTTCGCTCAGCTTCGCTTTCCCCAGCCTCCTCCTCAACCCGCAGGCAAGGACAGGAGCGAGCTCGTGCGTCCTCTGCTGCTGCTCCGCGTCACTACAGTTAGCAACTCCGAATCTCACCAGCACAACTCAGGCTTCAGGGCAGCAGCTCCTCTGCTCTACCCGGCAGAAGAGCAAAGCCCGGCTCCGGGCTCCCCACCGGCACATGCATGACCCCCGGAGCCAGGAGCAGCCCAGCAGCACACAGACCAGATGCCAGCCCGGCGGGATTTCATGCGTTTTAGCACGAGTTCAGCAGATGGCCGTAGTTCTTCGCAACCCGTTTTCCCAGCATCGGCTTGTCAACAGGCCGCCTCACGCTTGACAATGCGGCTCAGCACGCTTCTCACCCACCCTGCGAGCACCCAGCTGCCTGCACTGGAGCACCCCAGGTCCCCACACTGGGTTTTCCTCACAAAACCCCAATGGGACCACCCTCCCACCCAACACGTCGAGCTCGCTTCTCCCCAGGGCCCAAAAGGCAGCGGGGCCTACTACAGAGTGTCAGCTGC
>NC_034415.1:7972380-8003528 GCF_002078875.1 Numida meleagris | reverse complement strand
CAGTGCTGAACAGGGCAGGGCAGTGGTCAGCAAAGGCTTCACCACCTCAGGAGACCACCCACCCCATGGCAGGGCTGTGTCGTGAAGGGCCTGGACGCACCGGGCAATTGGGCCACAAGGAAATGGCTGCAGAGACTGCTGCTCATTGGAGAGCCAACAGATGTTAGAAAAGGGTTAGTTTAGGGTTTTTTTTGTTTGTTTGTTTGTTTTTTTTAAGTTTTGCAGGAAGCAAAGATGTGCAAAGACCATGAGAGGAGGTAAATGGTGATTTCACACAGCTAATGCCCCAGTGACTTAGTGAGGAACAGCAGAACACCAGCCTGAGCAGGCAGGCGGTGTTACAGCAGTGATACCCTAGTGTTGGAGATGCTGAGGGAGAGGGGGGAAAAAAAAAACAAAACAAAACAAAACAAAAACCCAAACACATAGAATCACAGAATGGCTTGGGTAGGAAGGGACCCCAAAGATCATCAAGCTCCAACCACCCTGCCACAGGCAGGGCCACCAACCTCCACAGCTGGTACCACACCAGGCTGCCCAGGGTCCCATCCAATCTGGTCCTGAACACCTCCACGGCTGCGGCATCCACAGCCTCTCTGAGCAGCCTGTTCCTGCACCTCACCCCTCTCTCTGTGAAGAACTTCCCCTGACATCCAATCTCAACCTTCCCTCCTTGAGCTTAAAACAATTCCCCCCTTGTCCTATTCACAATCTACCTGAGTAAAAAGTTGATTCCCCTCCTGTTTGGGGTGATACAGGCAGTCCTTCCTTTCTAGACAAAGAAGGTCAAGATCCCTCAGCTGGAGCAAACCAGTTGGTTTTTTTTTTTTTTTTTTTCTTAAATGACAGCAGCCAGTGCTGGGCAGTGCAGAGCTCCAGGGGAGCAGAGTGAAGTTAAACAGGCAGCTGGCTACGTGTGTGCCAGTCCTTCCAGGCCGATTACTTTCATTTTCCTGAAGGAGATCACAGCCAAACCAGCCCACTGCATGAGGAGTGTGCCAAGCGACCGTGAATCCCAGAAAAGGAGCCCCCGCTTCCACACCGACGTGGGAGTGAAGTCAGTCACCATCAGGCCACACAATGCTCTCCAGCTTGGCTTTGGCCTTGGTAATGAATTCCTCGGAGGCACTAACAAGTGGAAGCCGTGGAGGTCCCATGGGGATGCCAGAAACAAAAGTCATTACAGCTTTCGTCTGTGCAACACCAAAACCTGGGCAGACAAAAGCAAAACTGGGTCACTCCACAGATGCCAGTCTCTGTGCAGATGTCAAAAAGCAGCAGCAGACAGTTCCTGGGTAATACGGCATCAACCAGGCTTTAAGGACTTCCCACAAATGAGAACAGCGTAATGAAGAGACGATTGTGCTTGCAGACAAGAAAGACGTTACATCAAAAACTACACCTACTTATTACATTTATCTATTCAATGTATTACACTACTACTGTTTCCCTCCTGCTGATGCCAGATCAAAGTGTTAGACATCCGCTTCACCTTTTGCAATATTTGCAGCCTCACAGCTATCCCTGATGCAACCAATGGAGCATGCATGTGAAGCAGAGCCCTGGGAGTGATAACATGCTGTTGGCATGTGACAGTGACAGCAGGGCAGCAGCTTCAGCCACCACGGGAAACTTCAGGATGCCTACCAGCCCATACCTCAAGTCTCCTTTATGTACCTCTGGGTGTTTGCCTCTCAACCTGTAAGACTAAACAATGACGTTTCCTCTTACTTCTAACCTGAAAGCTCAGCTAGATTTCTTGGAGTACTTATAAAATAGGTATAGCAAAAGCATAGTGGATGGTTTTGTTCATCATGTGAAGATTTTGAAATATCTCATTCAGTCTCCCTATGGGACTCTGGCTTAGCTGGTTTTAATTGCTTTTTGTATTAAAACTTGATTTTGATTCTAAAAGTCATTCCATTTGGAAATGCTTTGGCCTTGTACATCCTCAAGCAATTACTCTTAAGTGATAGAGCAGCAGGGAAAACAAGTATGAGAGCAACGTTCTCCTGCATGGGCACTGCTATTCCAGAGAGATGACTCTTAAGAAATGATGTTAGAAATTGGCACTAGGAGACTAAAAAAACAAAACAGAAAACCACCAGAGTCAGGGTAAGACAAAAAGTAAGCCACAGCTTTGAAGCTGTGAAATTTTACAGAAGGAAGTGAGAGTGGGATCTCTCAGCTATCAACTCCAGAAACTGCATAAGTAGCAGTTTCTCATTGTGAAGTCTTTCAGGAAGGAAATTCTTAGGGTGCAGTGGCTCTGGAGTACTGAGTCTGCGCATTAAGAGATAACAACGGACACAGGCAGCATAGAACTTACCTAGCTTGATGACAAAGTTGAGAAACTCCCCTGCGAGAAACTAGAAAAGACAAACAGCAGTTTATGCATTCCTTTGAATTTGAAGAAGCAGAAGCATCTAGAGCCATAATGATATTTACATTTTATACAATTGTTACGCAGCTTTGAGAAAAGTCCTCAGCACCTAATGTGTAGCCCCCGAGTAATGTGAAGGAAAGCGCAGCAATGGCAGCAGAGCAGCAAAGTCCCAGGCTACAGCAAGTGAGGTTTGCTCAAATGCAACAGCTGCAGGCACAGAAACAAAGGAAAGAAGCTGCTTACCTTCAGAAGGCCCCAAGTATACAGGGACCTCCAGCAAGATCCCCTTACCTTCACTGCCTACCCCTAAAGGAGGTCTGGGAACCTTAAATGAGGTGCATTGCATGCACCTGAGCTCCCCTGGGTCGGCCCTGCCTTCCTGCCAGGTGCTCAATCACTGGTTCAGGCCGTGACTTAGCATTTCTGCTACAGCCACCTAGCCAGTCCATGTGAAATAATAATTCCATTCCGCTGGAATAGGCGAGGGAGAGTGAGATATTAGAAAACCATTAGTCCCATTCTATTACTAAAGCTCAAGCTGTCCCTCGCTGCAAGGAGTCTGAAAATACTGGTAAGTCTCTCAGCAGTCTCCAGAGGTTTACAAAGCTGAACACCCACTGCCTAGTGAAGAGATTTCCCAGAGCAGATCGTCCTTTAGATGCTTGGGTTTTTTTACATTCATCCTGCAGCCACATCTTTCTGAAGGCAAAAAAGGGATACGTCCAGTATCCCAGTAGGACACGAAGATGTTGAGTAGAGTTTGCGTACTGGTTGCTCAGAACTCCTGAAAACCTTCACGCAGCCCAAGCCCAGGAGGGGTCAGGGCAGAGCTCATTTGGGAGAGTTTTCTGTATTATGTCATGTAAGGTATCATCAGAATATCCCTAGCCAAGGGTCTTAGCCACTGCGAGGCCTGCTCAAGGCAAAAGGCCAAGCCATTGTTTGCTCTGCGTAAACAAAAGCAGCGTGCTGAGGAATAAGTAAGGGCAGTCTGGGTTCAAAGCAAGTGAGCAAATACTGGTCAAAATGTGAGGAGGTATGAATAGAAAGCAAGGAGTTGGAAGAAGTTTGCTTTAACAAGGCTATCTCAGCGGATGGGTGACAAAATCACACAGAGAACACCCCAGTGCAGGTAGAGGAGAAAGAAGGCTGCTCCCTGTGGGGACAGCAAAAATACTGTACCTGATACTTCCGTGCCAATGCAAGGTCTGGCTTTGCAAAAGCTTGCAACATCAGGTTGGCTTTCCTACCTAAGTAGTTGTAGGTACTGAAAAAAAAAAAAAAAAAAAAAAAAGAAATACATTAAATTAAAAAAGCCACAAAGTTAGAAAATGTGGGATAAGAGCTTAGAACCACTGAAACAAAGCAGCCACTGGCTTTCTCCATTGACATTACCAGAACCTCTGTTACTTTCTTTCCTGCAGCCTGTGCAGTTAACAGAAAAGCATCAGAAGTACCCAAGGCCTATGAAATACTTTAGAGATCAGATTTCTCTCCCAAGGTCTTTCAAAATGGAATTGTTTTTCAAATGTACAAATAAAAATAAATAATTAGGCTCTGAATACTAACATTCTAGGTAGTTACTCATATAATGCATCATCTACACAAGACCACAGAGGTCATATAGGAATTCATTTAAGGAGCCCGGCAACCTAGTACAAGAGGAAGAAGTGAAATCAGAAACTGAACTTGGTAACACTGTCAAAGAGCCCACAGACTTATAATGTGAACTGAAGTAATGACTTTAACCTTTCTGGGTTTTGGTTCCTTACCAATATAATGAGGATAGCAGTGATTCCCTACTGCAAAAAAAAAAAAGTATGTTGAAACCTTTGTGTTAGCTTATGGGTTACAGCAATAGTCACTTAAGCTAATATACCCTGAGGTCCTAGATGATAAAACTATCCCATTGCCACCTAGTCTGTCTGCTTTGTTCTGCTTTACCCTGCAGAATCCTCCATCTCTGTGACAGAGGACAGTTACAGAAACACCCTATAGACAGTGGAAGAGATAACAGTAAGATGCCTGTGGGAGAGGGAGAAGAGTTCAAGTGATACTGACCTTCCAACTGCTCCATTTGCCCCTACTGCCAGTGCACTCAACAGTTGCTAGTTTAAGGTGGGAGGAGAAAGAGAATGTTAAATAAATAATCATAGATGCACTTCCAAGAAGAGAGAAACCCCCTGGGACATCGAGGAAGGGAGGAGGACCTCAGCCCACGGGGATGTGGTTTACTTAGGGACATGGTTAGTGGGCAATATGGGTGGTAGGTGGATGGTTGAACTAGATGATCTTAGAGACCTTTTCCAACCTTACTGAGTCTATGATTCCATGATTTTTACTTCAATTAACAACAGAAAGGGAAAAATGAGAGAGAGGAGGACAGCTAAACTACCTGGCACTGAATGTCCTGGGTTATTTTTTTCCTCAGATATGAAGTAAGAGAATACCTTAGAATAAATCATTAAAAGCAGCCTCTTACCTCATCTACCCCATAGAGAAACACAAACTGTTCTCTCTCATTCTTGTTTATGCACTGTGCAAGGTCCAAGAGGTCTGTGTCGCTGAACTTCACACCCTGGAAGGTGGGGATCTGCTCTCTTATTCCATCCAGCAGCTCCTCAACACGAACTGTGCACAACAGCAACCTCACATGAAGAAGCACACCCCTGTTCTGGGAGATCTCCCTGCCTCTTCCCTAAGTGGTAGACTTTTATTTTACAGATTACACACTTTTGGCCTTAGCCTGGCAAAGTACATAGTTTTTAAAACAACTAGTAAGACAACTTAAGTGACATAAAAGTTACATTAAAGAATACATATTTTTTTTAATACTTTGAAGCGTTCCTTTTATCAGACCAAGAAGAAAAACCTTAGATAGGTGAAAGTTTAGGAATGAACTGGCAACAGAGTATTAAGGTATAAATACCAATTCATACATCTAGAAACATCACATCACCCGATGCCTAGCACAACTAGCTTAGGATCAGTTTTCTATTCATATTTCTTTGCTAAACAGTAAGACTCGAAAAGCATCCAGATTTTGAGTGTAGTTTACTACTGAACATGACAATGCATTCGATATACCAAGAGAGATTGTGGTCATTCTCTTAAAAAAAAAAAAACAAAAATTGGGATTCCACTATGGTTACCCAAGGCAATTTTCTATCTTGGACCACATTAACTACAAAGCCGTGGTCAGCATCACCTCCTCCATTCCAGTTGCTGAGAAATCACAAGCAGTGACTTTTTCCAGGAAAGAGAAATTCTTCTTATCTTCCAGCCTTGGAAACTAACCCTAACCCAATGATCCCTACCATAACAGCCTGTGTATGTTGAGAACAGAAGCCACATACCACTGGCAGGCCAATCACAGCAGCCACTGGGATCACCCAGGATGCTATGAGTCTAGGAGCTGACTAAGCAGTACTTACTCTTTACACCCGTCAGGGTTGGAATGTGATAGTAATAAAATGGAACCGTAGGGGCTTCAGATGCAACTTTCTGTAAGAAACCAAGGAGTGCATCTGGAAGAAAAGGATCAAGTGAAGGAAAGATCAAATTCACAGCAGCCAGGGACTGTGGAACAGCCACCTATAGCTTAGTGTAACCTACATAGCCAATAATATATAAAACTACACACATCACAAAAATAAAAGTAACTGTACTCAGTGGAAGAGCTTAGGGAAGGCAAAGATCGTATTTTTTTTAAACCAAACTGATTTCAGTTGACATTCTTCCTGAGAATCTTTCAGTTGCACCCTGCATAATTCTGAGGCAATCTTTCCATTGGCATTAGAAGGAAGAGGAACTTCAAAAAGCCACGTGTTAAACCTTGTTGTCATCCTGCTACAATCACAGCAAAGGTCTTCTCCTGCTGTTTGTGCCTCTGTGCTTACCAGTTCGACTGCCACTGATGGTGTCCTTAGCTATTGACACCAGCCATTCTAGCAATCCACTCCTGCTTCTCCTGGTGCTTTCGTACATACGATTCCATTTATAAATCATTCAGACAAAACGTTTCTGTTTCATACCTCCACATCATGTGGCTTTTTTATCTTATGTTAGTTATGCTAAAAGTGGAAGACTCAATTTCTAAGTTTTGAGAACCAAAGGGCAGATAACCCCACTAGGAATGCCAAGAAGTCACAAACTCAGTTACCTCAGTGACAAGGGATGTGGCTGTATCCACAGCTCATTGCGTTGGTCAGTGTCCACTGAGGATGACCACGGAGCTGAATTCTTTCTAGTGTAGCCCAGATCAAGTGTGACTTCAATAGTGTCTATTCAGAAGACAGGCTAGTTAACTACTCTCTCAAAAGACATCCCTCCCACTTCTGACAGTGAAACTTTTGGTACTTCCCATTTTTAAAAAGTCTAGCCTAGGTTTTGTTTTTGTATGGTACCAGCCACACCACAGATGTGCAAACATTATCACCAGAATATTTTGCAAAGAAAGGAAACGGCACACGAGAGAGCTATGATAAAGGATGAACGGACAGCTCAAATGCCCACCCTTAAAGAATATCCTTCAAGCTCTAGCAGCTGGGAGAGACATCTTGCAAGCAGCAGAAAATAATACCTCTGTTGTTCAGCAGGTCTGGCAATCACATCTACTCACCTTTGTTTGTGGGTTTGAAGAAGGAGGGAGCTATTACTGCAATACCACTAGCGCCTATGGCTGCTGCGTGTCTAGCCTACAAAAGAAGGACCAAAAATACCTGAAGGTATATCTGCTTTTATATTTGTTGCACACATAGTGGAAAGAAATGCTATCATATACACACCAGCTCTTGGGAGTCCGGTAGACTTAATGCTCCCACGTGAATTATCACATGATCCAGCCTGCACAACAACAAATTCAGAAGGTTTGAGGAGGTTTCAGTGATGACAAAAAATACCCATCTGCCAAAAAGAACCAGTTTAGACTAGGAACTGACACAGATACAGACTAAGAACTTCACTGGGCTAAATTAAAAGACAGCACCACCTTTGGCTGTCTGCTCCTGCCAAGGGAATTTCCCGGGTTGCAGTCCATCAGCCCTGTTTCTGTGTTTCACCTTTAGATCCACACAGGTGTAATCTTACATGGGTGTAAGCCTTCACACTCGATTATTTGTGCTCACCATCTATCCCACCCCAGAACACCTCCTTCCCTCCACATCTTCTGACACAGCATCAGAAGGCAAAGGTGAGCGATACAACGCTACGATGGGTGCAGGAAACAGAGAAGGGACCTACAAGAAGACACAGGGATGAAAATGCAGGATGAATTCCTCCTTCTGCCAACGGCTTTGCACCTTCAGGGCAGCACTTAAGAACTTTACACCTCAGTCTCCCCCGTACATCATTTAATGAATACATTAAAAGGTTCAGAAATGCTCACAGGGCGTTAAATAGGCAACTCACTCTTTGCTTCCCTCTCAGCTACTCACTTGTCTTTTCCTTGGCGCATCCATTCTTCTGCCAACTGCTTCCTCTCCTGGATGCTGAGGGACAGGCCTTCTCCCGTGGTGCCATTCACTGTTTCAACACAACACAACACAGCTGCTGAGGTCTGGCAGACAGGCATTGGTTATACTGAAGACAAGTACTGACAATTCAGATGATATTAAGCATAATTATATTTCCCTCAATTCATTTTAAGACAACATCAGTCCGCACAAGCATCTGCAAGGGGTTTACAGTGTTACCATTGCTAAATGCTTGCATCCAGAACATGTTTCATCAGCAGCAGTTGTGAGAGGAAGGAGACAAAGCCAGCTGCTGAACTTGACCCATGTCCTCCCCAGCAGGTACTACTCAGGAAACTACACCCTACTCAGGAAAAGGGAAGAATCATTCAATTAAGTCTTCTCTTTCAAATGCAGCATTATCCCTTCACTGCTGGGAAGTCACCGTGTGAAGGCAATGCTTATTTTACCCTGCACAGAAATGGGGTATAGGCAAAACCAGATCTTCAAGTATTGCTTACGCTCCCTCCAATGGTGAATATAAACATGAGTGATGATCTCACATCCACAATCCCTCCCATTCCAGCCCCAGTCAGGCAAGACACCACAGGACTGCAGGCCAAAGGTGCATTACACACTTTCTGTGGGGAATAAAAAAAAACTTACCGAAGATGTTCTTCACGTTCTGCTCGTTTACCAGGTAATCCACATACTGGCAAATCACTGAAAGGTTGATTTGTCTGAAACAAAAGCAACCACAGCAACCTTAGGAGTCTCGGCAACCGTAAGTCTCTACCTACAGAAATTTTACAATTAGATTCACTAATCAAAAATAAAGTCATGTGTTTCTGAAGTACACGCACAAATCACCCCAAGGTACGATACCTTCAGCATGTGCTTGACATTCCACAAGCAATGAAGCACATTTGAACCTTCTGGACTGTTAAGAGAAACAAGAATGCTCTTGAGAGCACAAAGGTATTTGTGCACACGCTGGCAAATAGTTAAACTGCACTTGTAACTGCAGGACACAGGCTGCGAAACGCTGCCTGCCGCATGTGACTTTGACCTCTCTCCCTCGTTAAAGGATGGGGAAAACAACAGACTTCCCTGACAAACAGCGGAAACTGGTTTATAGGTTTGTCTCCTCTCCAGAAACAAAAAAGGAAAATTGCTTATCAGCGCATAATATTTCATTCTTGTTTCCATTTGTCAAGCACGCGCACGGACCCCACAGTCTGACGTTCAATTCTGGGACCTTTACTGGGTTCAGAAATCACCCCAGATCTCAGGACGTATCTTAGGAGGGCCAAGCATTCCAGGCAGAGGGCCCAGATCACATTCCAAACACCACCGTGCAGTAAATTCAAGTAGTAATGAAAAACAAAATCAAAAATAAGTTTCCTTTAAAGCAAGAAAGCAAGCAGCGACTGCAATGTAAATAAATTCCCTTACTGACATAGTGCCACGCTCTACGGCACACTTCTACAGTAAAGGCTCACTTTCACAGGACTGTATTCTTAAACAACCACCATATTCCTCAGAAACACATACAGCTCGTGACACATCCCCCACTAGAGAAGCTCAGGGTCCTTTGCTGACTCCCAGCAACTCCGTCTTGCAACATCAAGCTGCAGCAAGGAGGACATCTGTTTATCATCGTTGCTTTGAGGAAGGCGGAAATTCAACTTCGGATTTCACATTATTTTTGGAACTGTGCAGCTCTTGCAATATTTTCTTCTGGTTTAGGCTAATTCTGCTGACACATGCATTCGTGTAAGCGCACACATGAGTTAGGGGCAAGAAAACAGTAAGAGAACATCAGATTTAGATAACTATTTCTTAGCTCTTAAGACATCTTTTTCATGAGGACTGGGATCTGCGTTTGAAAATACTGCAATACTAATATGATTTACTGTGATTTAGTTTGCAGCTATGAAAACAGCTGGAAAAAAAACAGATTAAGGACTGATCTAAGGACTGATCTAAGGACTGATCTACCCTCCAAGCCCTGACCGACAGCACTTGCTGGGGAGCAGGAGGACACGGGCTAGGGGCAGCCGGCCGGCAGCCTCTCACCCAGCAGCTTCCCCATCCCACGCAGATCTGATCTAAATCACAACCCAAAGCGTTGTGTTCCGAATAAGAAAGAAAGGAAACAGCGTCTGGAGGGAAGAGCTGACAGCAGCGGTGCCAGGCAGTGCTTACCCATCAGGAGTCATCGGGGTGACTGTGGCAGCGACGAGACCCTCCAGCTTCTTTCTGGGTGTCATCGAGCTGATGGGGGAATAAGAAACAGATTAAAAATCCCTCATCTTTAAGCTTCGTCTCCACTCACTCCAGCTAAGAACAGCATCAGATTTCAGAAGCAGACTTCGCCAGGGTGCTCTTTCGGGCTGAGGAAAGCACCGACCCCGGGGGGGCCGAGCGGGTCAGAGGGCCGAGCAGGGAGAGCCCCCCAGACCCCAGCCCCCTCACCTCCCCTCCCGGAGCCCGAAGCGCTCCGCCGGCTCCGGAGCGGCTCGTGGGGCGGCTCCGCCTCGCTCCGCCCCGCAGCGGGGACGCGGGGCCGGGGGGGTTCGGGGCTGGAGAGCGAGAGCTGGGAGGAGCGGCTGAGGAAACTGGGGCTGCTCGGTCTGGAGAAGGGGGGAAAGCTCATCGCTCCCTACAGCTACAAGACAGAGGTGCTGGTCTCTTTTTCTCGGGTGAGAAGAGATAGGAGGGGTGGAAACAGCCCCGAATCGTGCCAGGCGAGGTTTAGAGCAGATATTGGGAAGAATTTCTTCACAGAAAGGCCGGCGTCCCCAGCTCTGGAGGTAGAGACATGTGGATGTGGCACTAAGGGACGTGGCTTGGTGGCTGGTGGCCCTGGCAGCAGTGCGACACTTGGACTTGATCTTAAGGGTCTTTTCCAAACTAAATAGCTCTACGATTCCAAGTCGTGGCACTGACAAACGAGCAGAAGACAATGGCAGATGGGTGCTAAAACCGCTGCCCGCACGCAGCCCATGTGGCTTTTGTTTGCTTCCCCCACTTGTGGTTTTACCAGATGTGTGGTACATGCAGCGCGATGTCTGGGTCCCATGGAGAAAGGCAGCTGTGCACATCACCACCCTCTCTGTCCTTCCTGGCAAAATCATCTGGGTTTTCTACATTTGATGCCTTAGAACTAGATATCTGCCAGTTTTGCTCAGACTTACAGTTCTGCTTAGAACTTCCAGATGTGCTGCTCATCTATGCTATGATGAGACCAATATCCTTGAATATCTGCCATTTTGCCTAATTAAGGTGCTTGCTCAAACTGATAGTTACTTCCAGATGTATTGCTTATCTGTGATAATCATAGAATCATGGAATATCTTGGATTGGAAGGGACCCCAGGGATCATCAAGCTCCAAGCCCCCTGCTACAGGCAGGGCTGCCAACCTCCACATCTGGTACCAGCCCAGGCTGCCCAGGGCCCCATCCAACCTGGTCCTGAACACCTCCAGGGATGGGGTATCCACAGCCTCTCTGGGCAGCCTGTTCCAGCACCTCACCACTCTCCCTGTGAAGAACTTCCCCTGACATCCAATCTCAACCTTCCCTCCTTGTGTTTAAAACCATTCCCCCTCGTCCTGTCATTGCCTACCCTTGTTAAAAGTTGATTCCCCTCCTGTTTATAATCCCTTTTTAAACACTGGAAGGCTGCAATGAGGTCTTCTCACAGCCTTCTCTTCTCCAGGCTGAGCAAGGCCCAGCTTCCTCAGCCTGTCAAATAAATAAATATCCTTCCTGACCACAAGACTTCTATAATATGAGCAACATCCTTGAAACGGGGGCACGAGCCCCAAACAGTAACCACTTGGCAGAATGCAGATGGAGACTAGGTGTCCTCAGAAAACCTGCGCCCAAACATGGTCAAAGTGAGTAGGGGGACACCTCCCCAGACGAGCACCGAAGACCCTGAAGGACTCTGCCCAGGCACAGAAGACTCAATTATGTTTGTGTAACCTGCAGAACAATCCCCTGTTGTTGTGTGCTCCGGCAGCACATTTTTCATGTGGTCACATAACGATCTCAGAGGTGGCTGGGTCTCTGCTATTCCTCCTCCACTCCAAAATATGCTGACTGTGGGCTGCTCACACTCAGCCGTCACTTTTCCTGCTGTTTGGCTTCGTTAGCAGGTCATCACAAAGCACGCCTATTTCTCATTTCTTTGAGGCTCTTCTCCTTTTTCCAGATATCCTTAGAGCAGCTCAGAACAGTTTGTAGGGGCTGTAGGGGAACTTAGAGCTTCTCACCATCATTACAGCTGATTCTGGAGCTGTTTAAAGAAGTCCAGACTGGTTTAGTGGCACTTTAGACCACCTTAGAAATGGTTAAATAACATTGAAATGTTGCCTGGAGCAATTTAGGGGCCGTAATACAGCTCTTTTAGGGCCTATCTGAGGTGTTTGATAGCTGTCCAAAGGGTGTAGAGCACCTCAAAGCATCTCCAAGCAGTTGTAGAGGTCCTTGGAGGAACTGCAGAGACCAAAATGAAATTCAGAGGTACTCAGATCAATGTACAGGGGGTCTAGCTAAGATCAGACGAACATGAAAGCTGCTTACAGGAGGTTCAGAAGGATGTTAGGGCAGTTTAGAGGACTCTGGCACTCTTTATGGGGATATTACAGCTCCTCAGAACTGCTTAGAGTGCTTCCGAGGAGCTTTGGAGGAACTTGAATCATTTCTGAGATCTTTAGAGCTGTTGACAGGAAGTTCAAGGCATTTTGAAGGCAATAAATCTTCTGAGATATTTAGAGCTATCTGGGGGCAGTTTAAAGCTGATTAGAAGAGTTTTGGAGAGGTTGAGAGGCCATTTAAAGTTGTGTAAATTACACCTGTTTTGAGGCAGTTGCCATTCTGTGGCAACAGTAAGCTGCCCTTACAGCTCTTCAGAGCTGATGAAAGGATTTTCAAGCAACTGAGAAGAGATATATGGATTAGAGCAGCCTATGGGGGGGTTAGAGTAGTCTTACAGTAGTTAAGAGACATTTTGAGAAATTTTGTAGTGGTCCCAGTCCTTTACCTCCCAGTTCAGAGCTGGTTGAGGTTGGTGCTGTCTTCCTGCATCTTTCTAAGCCATGCTCACTGTTTCTGACTCCCCTCACTGACTACGGCCCCCTCCCCCAGCCCTTGGGTGAGGGTTTGGTGTTTCGGGTCCGTCTTTGCTTACCTCAGAAAGAATGTAATTAAGAAAACGATGGTAAAGAAAGATTGTAAGGCTTTCAGGTATTCACCCTGATAAAGCCCCCTGTAATTACCAGAAGGATGGAAAAAGAACTGCACCACAACTAAAACCAATGTGCACGTTATTCAGCAGTGGGCTGAAGGACAGCACAGGTTCAGTTCCACAGTAGTACATCATAGAGTGGATGATTACTAACCCTCCTCCAGGCATCAGCAAATTGTCACCTGCACAAAAGAGAATTCAAACAACGCAAGGGTCTCATCAGGCTGAAACTCACACCCATCCTTTCCTTCTGTCCATCCAGTAAAATCCTGCCATCCCAACACACCAACCGAGCAATCAGCAGTGCCAGCGATGTGCATGTGAGTGCAGCATCCTAAGGATGATGCTTCCCCTGAGGGAAAGAAGAAATGAGCTTACTGTGGCCATTTAAAATACTTCCTCTCTTTTATACTCATTTTAAGCGTGTGTTTAATGCCAAAAGTACACATTTAGAAAGGCTGAAATGGCTCTGGGAATTTATATTCAGGAGAACACAAACAAGGGAACTTGTATTCAGGAGAGAACCCAACATTTGCATTGTAAATTTGGGGTAAGGCAGAAGAAAGGTTTAGGCTGTGTGCAGCTGCAGCACGCTGTGCAGTGACCGGAAAACCATCTCCCCAGTTACCACAGAAATAAGTGGCAAAG
Source organism: Numida meleagris (assembly GCF_002078875.1). NCBI lineage: Eukaryota > Metazoa > Chordata > Aves > Galliformes > Numididae > Numida > Numida meleagris. The sequence continues at coordinate 7,989,784 of NC_034415.1, read as the reverse complement.
CATCAGCAGTGCCAAAACTCGGAGGATGGCAAGGACACCAATGAAAACAACAAAAAACAGCTGCTATTTTTCCAAAACAATTACGGGAATAAAAATACGGTTATATAGATGTAATTTTTTTTTTTCCATTGGGAAAATAAATGAACATCAATGTCAAAAGCTTATCTAAATTACCCCATATATCAATTCAATTTCAAATAGGGGAGTTACAAAGACTTAAGAATCAGATTTTTTTGTGCCATGAGTCACAGCCAGGTTGCCATGTGCCGACAGGGAATGGTCATAGCTACTGAGAACTTGCTTCATCATTCAGATCCCTGATTTGCTAAGGTAGGTCAGCCAAAGGTTTCTCCCTAAGGATGTCAGATTGCTGTCCTTTTCGTTGCTGTTCCTACATTAACATTTCCAACATTTTCTACATTGGCTACCATTAAACACCTCTGTCCTTTAATTTTACCTTCCCCAAACCACCTACACGCTCCAAAGATCTGGATTTTCCCCTTTCTGAAGCTATCATGCATGCAGTTCTGCTTGGGCATAGTTAGAATATAGTTTTGCTTCTATTTGTCTCTGAAGTACATAAATGTATCCAGATACACTTGTCTTTCAAAGACAATACGCTGACCCAAATCTATTTTCAGAACTAACTGCAAGTACCAAAGCCTAAATGATGGCAGAAACTCAAAGAGACACTGCTGGTGAAAGTGATGAGATTCTCTTAAATCCACTCTTGGCTACCTGGCACTCAGAAGTGCGGTATCTGAGAAGCTGACATAATGTTATCACCTTATGCTGATGTTACATGGAGCATCGACTTCATTTTCTCTGCTCTGAATCTAAAGGTGCTGAGCTCTCAGATTTAAAATTTGTGTTTTAAATTGTCAAAGCTGGATATCAGTACTGCCTGGAAAACCGCCAGTTTAATCCTTCTAGAACTGAGCATAACCTGGAGGATTTCCCTAATTTAGGATTTTTCTGACACAGATATTCACTCGTGTGTCTGCTGCATAAAAGATGTTAGACACGCCAAACTGTTAAACCTCCAGATGTCAAGGCATTTCAATATTTCATGGCCCCAGAGACAGTTCACTAACTGATACTAAAGAAGATTCAGCTGCAAGGCTCCAGAATTACAGAGAACTGTCACTATACAATGGATCCATTAATGAACTGAAGAGACTCTTGGCAGCCAAGAGAGTTTGAGGGAATTTTTAATTAAACTTCACCTCTGAACACAAACAACAGTGCCATCTGCTGCAGGATGCAGCGCTGGATCATCTTTGGAAAGGAGAGAGACCGGGTTCTTCATGAAGCCCTATCTGGAAGCTTTACTGTATATTCCAAGCAATAAAAACGTCCACCAAAACCCCACACTCATTACCCAAACCCCCACCCTTAGAAGACGGGAAAAGTTCTGATACGATCCGTACTCATGCAAGAAGGATCAGGAACAAGCTTAGGAGACAAGCCCTCAATCAGAGAACACCTCCCTACTGCCATACATCACTAACAGCCATGTGCCAAAAATTACACTCACAACTTGATTGCAAGAGCTTCGGAATTGATTCCGTGTTCTGCCTCTAGGGCAATTTCTGCATACCTGGGTCTTTTTCACACTTGGGGCCGTCCCATTTTCACATAACCTTGAGTAGAGTCAAGAGCAGCCAGGCCCCGAGCAGAGGAGCTGTCAGGTGGTGTCACTGTGCAGCACACAGATCAGAGAAAGCTGAGCATGAGAGGGAGAGGAGGGAAAGAAAGAAGTAGGGGGTCAAAGCAGGCAAAGGAAAATGGAAGGAAAGCATCACCTTAAAGACTAGGAAGATGGAGCAAGAAAGAGAAATTGTGGAACCGCTCTCTTTCTGCCTTTATGGACAGGGCAACCGACATTCGCTCGAGGGACTGCTGGAAGATGTAGGTAGAGAAATCAGTCTGTCTGGAGGTGATGCTGAATGCCTGCCTTCTTCTGGAGAGCCTGTCTAGCGGGTAAGAGGCCTTGGGCTGCTGCTGTGGTTGCTAATAACTTCATTCTCCTCATTTCTGGAGAACATGCAAAGTCTTCCAAAATGCAAAGTCAGGAGTGCTCTGGAGAGGTGCTGGATGCAGGATGCTTTTTATTTGGATAAGATCAGTCAGTTCCATGCAGTCCCTGATGAAGTGAACCGCAAGCAAGGAGTCACTCACTTGGAAAGATTTTAGATAGTGCTCTCATTGAACAGCTGTAGTCTCATTCACAAAGGCTATCTTGCTGGAGTGAAAAAACAATCCTGACCATCAAGTTAGAGTTAGAATTGCTTTAGCAATCGAGTCATCTATTCAAGGTATAAGGGAGATGCAGTAGTTTCATGTATCCCTTGTAACAGGCAAAAAGCACATGGACAAAATCCGTACAGTCATTTCCAGAAAGCAAATGATTACTAGCTGAAGGCCATCCAAACAGTAACAAATTGGTGTACTGACATAAAATGTTACAGCACAAGGTCCAAACAGCACCTCATTAGAGAGATCTTCAACATACAAGGGATAGTAAGGAGTCTTCTCGGAACAATACTGCAGTACATTCAACTGCTTCTTCAGAAAGTGGTAGTCTTGTGTTTCTTCCATTCCCTTACTGGAAATGAGAAGAAAATAGAACTTGCTAGAAGGTCTCCTCTTTCTTCAGAGCAAGGAGATAAGAGGTTTCTTTAGGCAGATGAATTGGAAAGACAAGGATCATCTAATCATATAGAAGGACTCAGACTATTACTTTTAGTAACTATAAACATCCCGTGCCTATCTTCTCCGTTTTGAAGTAGGAGCTTCTGCAGCAACTGGTAAGTGTTTGTAAAAACAAATGCATTTATACCTGAAGATTCCCAGTTCTTCTAAATCAAAATAATCATCAATTGGAAGGGCAGCTGATGCTGGGAGAAGCTTAGGCAGGAAAGCAAGACTGCCTGGAGCATGAGAGCAGCGTGCATTCCTCTCTGTCCTTACACACCCTTTTTTCATATTACTATACAGACTTCTCAGTTACAAGCACACGACTCAAAGTTATCATTAACTATACTGTAACAAAACATTTTTCATGAGCTTGTCGAATGCTGACACAATTAGGCCAGTGGAAAAGATTCATCAGTCTGTGCAAGCAATGCGTGCTTACCCCTAGGAACAAAGGTGACTTAAAAAACACTTGCGTACATTTGGCAGCAGGGATTGTAATTATGACAAAGAACGAATCCAAGCATTTTTGCTTTACAGTGTGTTGTTTAAGGGCTTGTCTAGGCTTGTTGATGACAAGTGTAGGTAACTCTACAGAGAGGGAAAATGGAAACCACCAGTACCACAGGCTTGTCCTTACGTCTATCCGATAGAAGATGGTAGCCTGAAATGCCATGACTTAATTACAAGTACACGACACTGTTACGCACAGTAGTATCTTCTGAAAATAGCGAAGTTACAGCTACGAACAGCAAGCTTTTATAGTGCCTGTGAGCTTTTACTCTCATTTCTACTTCTTCAGCTTACAGCAATACAGAAAAAATAGTGCTTTGTTAGCCAAGTCCCATCCATCCATCCATATATATGAGATAGTGAATACTCTCCGTTTAATCAATATATTTTAGAGCTCTTCTGCGTCAGGGCTCTTCTGCAAGCAACAAGTCTTTTACCTGGATTTGCATTAGAAGTATAGTGGACAAGGAGAGGTTGATATTTACGCAAGCTTCTATTACCTTATGGCTCGTTCTTCCCCATGTAGTAGAGACAGACACACCAGCAGTACACGGATGCAGCTGAACATCCCTGCAAACTGCTGTGTTCTGCAAACTACTGGGACCTCAAGGTGCTAAAACAGCTCTTTGGTGTTATTTTTCTGCGTAACAATGGCTACAGATCAGCGTACTCAGGCTTTACCCTGGAGATAAAACCATGTGCCAGCTCTCATCCTGCCCCTTCCCCCAGTTATTGATGGTATGGGTGCCTATATAGTTACGTACTGAATACATGTCCTCATGGCTGCCCTTTACAACTGCTGGCATGTCTTCACAATGCATATATGAAGAACAAGAGCGGGTTGGAAAACAACCTCTTGGGGGAACACTGACGATTGTTCTCAAACCCCAGGCTACTCCACCGGGAACAGTTAGCTCCTTGTTGGGGACAGAAACATCAGCTGGGCACATACACACTGACTGAGGATTTGTTCTCTGCTCCAGAAACAAAACAAGAATTCAGTGGGCCTGTGTTTATCTACAGTTTAGTTGCCCTCCTTTTCGAGGCAATACTCCTCCATAGACATGAACAGGGTTCACTGTTGAGATGGACCAAAGTGGTGTGGCAGGGCGCAGTCCTTTCCATGGCCTTCTCTATTCTGGAGAAAGTAATTACCAGCACGCTCTTGATGGTAAATTTAAGGTGACAATAGCGTAACAGCTGACCTTACACAGGCAAATTTACAATGCAAACCCCAGGAAATAACAGCTTCTCCTTGTCCAGAACACCTCGGTGATGATTTTCCTGTTTGATCCAAGCAGAATACAGGTGAAACAGACAGTGTACTTCATAGAAAGTGCTAAACCTGCAGAGAATGGTTCCAGGCCCCAGCATGTTCTAACAGGCTCAACTAGTAAACTCCTCTTGACACGACCCCATTTTTGTGTCATTAGATAAAGGTTTGCAAGTGCTGTTTGCATGTACTTTTTTTAACTGAGCCTTTTAATTGAACCAGAATATAGCGTATCAGCCAGCTCTCTGCACGCAGGGTGTTTTCTGCTAAAAGTCATTCCCAGCTGTTGATTTCAGATGTCTCAGAGAGCTTGGGTGAATGGAGCTGCAAGGGATCTGCACGAAGTGTGGGAAACACGGGAGGTGTTCTCAGACATCAAACTGTGAAGTTTAATCTGCCCTGTAGTGCTGCCACCTAAACAGGTCTAGAGCTGCAGCTGGTTAAATGGAGAGTCCAGCTCCACTTTGTGTACTACAAACACAATAGAGTTTCACAATAGCTTTGTATAACCCCTTTGTGCACATATCCAAGGGCTAAGGGGGCTGACCGGTCTCAAATGCCATTCAAAACAGCCTGCTATCAGAGAACACTGTGCCTTTCATAACACGTCGGCAGAAACCTTGCGAGGATGGTCTTAGCTGTTTACAGCCAGATTTGTGCCCACCAGGGTTAAAAAGGAAAAGCTCTCACCCTCTAACATCACCTTGTGACCCGAGCTGGACGGCTGTGACATTGCTTTTCGCGCAGTTCTTTCTCCTGAGAGCACGAAACCGACCGCTGACCCAGCCCTAAGCAGGCACGGCGCCATGGAAGCCAGTGGAAGTTACGCAAGGGTGCGAAACTGCTTATGGAGCCAGATCACACACTGGACCCAGTGTTGCCCGGTGGGCAGGAGGTGGGGCTTTCGGCGTTCGCGTGGAAGCTCTCCAATGAGACCCAGAGGTCTGGGTTTCCTCGCAGCATCCCCCTGCAGCAGGGCTGAGGCATGGGCGGAGTCTGCTCACACTAAAATACACACCGACGTGCAGCGCCTCGTGGGTGCGCGCAGCCTCCAATAGCCGGGACAGCCTGCCCGCCACAACGTAAGTACCGCCACTTTCTCTGCTGTTTCAATGCAATTAGCAGCTCTGTGGAATGGCGTGTTCTGGCTGTGTTTACTCACTGCAGCAGCACAACCTGTGGCGATGCCTGCTGTGCTTTCTGTCCTTCAGCCCGTGCGTTAACAGCAGCAGGGAAAGCCTTCACGGGTTAGAGACATACTAATGAAGTCCAAAGCTAAGCTTTGCTGTAGATCTAAGAACAGATCCAACTCTATGCATTTGAAAGACTCATGTCGCCTTGCTTTCCTCTCTCATTCCAAATAAGAATTGTTCTATGTACGTAATTCAAAAGTATTTCTTGCATGCAGTCATGATGGTATTGGTTATGTAAGTTCTGTGAGCAGCAGCTCTGAGAATGTGTCAGGACTGGCAGTTACAGAATCAAACTAGCTAGTGCAGTAAATGAAATGGAGGAGCATGTGCCAGGGAGCACACGGAAAGAAGAAGTTTCCTATCCAAGTGTTGCAAAGAGAAATAAAGCAAAGTGCCCACCAAGTTTTATCAGCTTTGTCTTTCAGATGGCAATGGATAAAACACATCCATGTCTTAAGTTTCAGTATAGATTGTTCACGTTTGCTTCTAATAAAGCAAGTGGATTCCTGCCTTCCTGTTATTTTCGATGATTTGTAAATACTATTGACAAAAATTGCACTAGAGTGGAACAGTCCATTCCGGCCTAACTGCTGACGGGGCAGTTATGCTGTACATTAAGGCTGGCACAGGGAGGGGGACAGCACCTGCTTTGAACTGCTGGCATCAGCGTCGTGTTACATCATCCTGATGCTCACTACTCTATTACAACAACTACAGCAGCTGCTAGAAAACACTTTTCAGCACGTGTGTTTCTGTCTACTTTAAGGATTGTAAACGAAATCACTGCCAGCAGTTTGGGGGGGGGGGTTTGTTGTTGTTTAAAGCTTTCCACCCTTCAAAATCCCAAACAGAAAACTCCTTGTAGCCACCTCATAAGCAAGGTATAGAAGAGGATCAGTAGTATTCAGCTGTAGCCTATAGCAGCCCGTAGGCTGTAAGTGTTAATACACACTATATTCACAGCTACCAGCCCATTGTAAGCCACAGAAAGCAGCCTTGGTTTTACAAAGGGAGCTGTGGCCCGACATTCACAAACCGTTGTGTTAAAGGCAGCATAACTTAAAGACTTTTAAAATATGTTTGTCAAGGATTACACATGGCCCATCACTCATGTTAGATACCGCTGCCATGCAGCAACACAAAACAGACACTGTCTTTGTTGGTAATCGAGCTGGCGTGACTTCAGCTCGTCACTCAGAGCAGGGAGGTGGGAGATGCTATTAATTAAATTCATTCCCATCGAATGCTAAAAGCCCACGGAAAAAGCAGTCACAGGGCAACAGCTTCTTGCGTGGGCAGCTCTAAGTGGCCGAGGCAGAGGAACAAAAAATAACCTCAAAGCTTGTTCTGATGCCCAAAACACATGCAATTAAGCTGTGCTTTGAGAAGACAGTGTACTACGACCTTATGAGGATTCTTGATGAATTAATGACGTGCTGCCTTTACAACATGAAGTGCACGCTAAGGATATTGTAACATACAGAACCAGACTTTCTCTGGGTATGGGTTATGCACTGTTACCTGGCAGGCACTGACAAAAATTATAAACCAAGGCTCCAACAATTTCAAGCTAGGAGTTTAAACCAGATTGTTTCCATTTTGACTTTATTTATTTTGCTTCGTTTGGGGGCTGGGGATAGAAATTGCGTGTTCTCATGTTTCCTGCTTTTTCCTTCCACACTAAGGCTAGCTAGTGAAGTAGCTGTGTATTCACACACACAGAAAATTCCACCTAGCCACAGAACTCCAGGACTTGAGCCTTTAGGAAAGGCATGGACTACTATGAGATTTCCAATGCAGTTATGTACACTACCAATTTTACAGTGTCCATCAATACCTTTTCAGCCATGAGGGAAGTCATTTAACTTCTCAAGTCCATTTTGCTTATAGCTCAGCACAGCAAGTGTTACTGACAGGTTAGAGACCAGAGGACAAGGAAAACCTCATGAAACTAAGCAGAAAAGCCTTACTGTTTCCTCAGGCCCCATTTATACTGCACTGACTGGAGAGAGGCCAATGAACCGTGTCTGCCTTTCAGATCTGGCAAGATGATCAAATCCTTCAAGCAAACGTTTCTGTCCCTGGATCTGCAGTCCCCCAGATGGAGCTCCATAGAGACCATGGTAACTGCTGAAGGGCAGGGGAAGAGATTCTCTACAGCCAGGGTGCTGCAGAGCTAAGGTGGATTTGGGATTCTCTGATGAGCACTGAGGAAGCGTTAATACAAACGCTGTTCATGCCTACCTGCAAAGTGGGAAGAGGGACAATTACCTGTGAATTCTAAGCAACTTGCTCTAAGGCAGAACAGCATTGTTTTGCAATGAAGATGTCAAAGTTTGATGTTAGGGGTGTGCCCGTGCCTGCAGCTATGAGGCTGCCTGGGGTTGTTCGATGACAATACCTTAATGCTGATTTGGGAAGAACAGCTATCCATTTATGTCATCTTCAGTATGCATCTTGTGGTCACTGTAACTTTTGCTGCCTCTCAGGCAAAGGACTCCGAACTGCGCCAGTATGAGACAGCCAAGTGGGTCAGCACAGTCATTAAGGGAGAGACCCAGAAGGAAGCAATGCGCCAGGGCTTCTGGAAACTCTTCCACTACATCCAAGGGAAGAATGAGAAAGGTAGGTGTAACGCTGTAACGCGACGCAAAGCACAGCAATGACAGCAGAGCAGCAAGGCCACAGGCTGCAGCAAGTGAGGGCTTGCTCAAATGCAGCAACTGTGGGCACAGAAACAAAGAAAAGAAGCTGCTTACCTTCAGGACTCAGCCCTGCAGGGATCTCCAGCAAGATACCCCTCACCTCCACTGCTAACCCTTAAATGAGGTCTGGGAAGGGGTGGATCCATGCTCCACCTCTTCCAGTCACCCAGGAGCACTGCTTGCACCTGAGCTCCCCTGGGCTGGCCCTGCCTTCCCACCAGGTGCTCCATCACCAATTCAAGCCCTGACTTGGCATTTCTGCTCAGTAGGACACACTGGTTTTGAACTGCAAGAAGCACAAACTGGAGATGAAGCTCAGTAGTTTAAGGCAGCACATGATTTGGGACACGCAACCCACTCTAACACCTATCTTCACACCTACACTTTCAAGTGCCTTAGGGCCCTATATAACAGGATGAACAAAGTGGGAAGCTTAATCTCAGAGGACCACATAATGAGGGATTTGCATCCCAGACAAGAAGTCAGTATAGGATTTCTCTGCAGATGGAAGCAGCATGCAGCAGCACACAGCCTTGCATCAACATAACTTTTTTCAGCTGCAAGACTGAGGTCACCTTGGCACCTGACTGAAGCTAAGCCTGCATCACTCTTTACACTTGCATTCACTGTCTTGCAGCTTACTACAAATCTTTCACCCTTCTTTAGAAATCAAGATTGATATGACCGTGCCAGTGACATGCCTGGTAAAATCTGGCTGTGCAGACTTCAAGATCTCATTCTTCGTGCCATTTGAACATCAGGACTCCCCACCACAGCCCACTGACTCAGACGTGTTTGTTGAGGAGCGGAAGGCAGCAGCCATCTTTGTCAGGTAAGCAGCATGGGTGCAGCTGAGAAACTAAGAGCCTGCACTATTCTTCCTTGCATCAACTTTTTTTTTTTAACTGTACAGTGTACAACTGTACCCTGCTACTCAGAGCCTGGAATTTAGATGTAGCACACAGCTGCACAATGACAACTGGTTCTGTCTAATTTAGTCATTACAAACTGCTCAAATACTGATGCTTCCCTACTCCAGCACTTCTTTCTGTGGGAAAAACTAAGCAGAGAACAGTTGGATTTTGGCCTGAACTCCTAACAAAATGGAAAAAAGCTTCCCTTTTTACTTCCACCAGGTCCTTCAGTGGATTTGCCTCACCAGATAAGTTTGCTGAAGAAGCTGAAGTTTTGGCTAAACTCTTAAGAAACAGAGGCCAACCATTCCATGAAGACTTCTTTTACACAGCAGGCTATGACAGTCCCTTCAAGCTCTTTAACAGGCACAACGAAGTGTGGTATTTTAGGAAGTAATACAGGAGCAGAGAATACTAGGAGGCTACTAATCAACTCTGAATGAAAACAGACCTTATTAATGGCTTTTGCTTTACTGCAGAAGATACTTGCATGTGAACACAGGAACATCTCTAATTCATTTTATCTAGGATGAAGCTACCCTGGCTAAAAACTCAAGTAGCTCACACCAGCTGGAGTGGGAGGGAGATTAAACTCAATCTTGTTCCTCCTAATGAAAAATTCTGGGAAGCATCAGAAAATATTCCTGTAAGAGTTTAGATGTCTAGTTTTACTTCTTGTTATAAGTGCTGCACCAACAGCTCAAGTGTTACAGTGAGCACATTCTTCACAGAACTTTCCCTGTGACATCACAAAAAGATGAGGGAAGAGCATTAGTTTTTTTTCAGAAAGATGGCATTGAGTTTTGGTAACAGATATGCCTTAACAGGCTCTGGTATCATATAAACATTTGTGCTTTTCAATAGGATTATCAAGATCTCCCACCTCTGTTAGTATTTTCCTTCCTCACGGAGGCTGGAATGCCATCATGCTCCATGCTAATACCACTGACTAGATCAGACTTGATCCAGTGGAAAAGTGTTCACAGAACCCAAGCCATATCGTTGTCCCCCCCAAAAAAATCCATTGTTTTGCTACTTTTTTTGTAAACTTCACCCAAACCTAGGTATTGCTCAGGTCAACTCCAGACTGCCTTAACACTAGTATTAGCTACACTCTACAGCAGGCAACACTTGCAGGACTAGCATTTCCTTGAACTAGTTTGCTCCCTGCCCTAAACCAAGTATTTGTAGCTTTTGTCAAATACTCCAGAGCTACTTCATAGCACGCAAACAAATCAGAAAGCAGTTCACAACAGCAGGTAGAGTTCACAAGATTTTATTGGCTCCAATCAGCGTATGAGGCAAACATTACCACCATGAAGTCTTGTTTTTTTAATGCTGCTCATGCAAGTGCAACCCATCCTCCTGGGATCTTCCACCTATTAAGTAAGGCATAAGAACTGTTACAAGGCACCAAACAAGTACAGGAAGCTTACTGGAACAACTCAGACCTTAGGTTTTCATCTCTGTTCAGTGAGAGAGTTCAAGCTAAGGTTTGAATCATCATGTGCTCCAGCAACAAAGTTTCATTAATAGTCACACTCACCTTTCTGGTTCCTTATACAGTTCCAAAGTTGGATCCTCACCTAAAGCAGGAAAACACACTTAGCATGCAGCAGCACAACTGCCAAGAGTTCCTCTCAGCAGCTGTGTAACCTCAGAAAGAATGGAACGGAAGTGGTAATATCACAGTAATTCATCTGGCAGAATCAAGTTTCATCAGTGGCTACCAATACTTCCAGAAGAGAGAATTAATCTGTGTCATCTTACCCAGTGAGGTGGCAGACAGAGTCAGCAGTCCTTTCCTGAGAAAGAGAGAAATTGTTTCAGAGAAAAGATATCCCTATATGTGGGTTTATAAAACCATCAACTCCTATTCAAACTGATTTTAACCTGTAAAAAGGCTGCACTTGAGCTGTCAGCTGACAACTTCCATTTCTAACACCTAATATTAGAAAAAGCTTATACATCTTAAATGAACTGGAAATACAGGATCACTAAGATCAGAGGAATCAGAAAAACATAGCTGGCTATACTTGCTTAATGGTACAGTCCCCCCAACTGGAAGTCATTTTGTTGGAATGAGTTGACACCTAAAATAAAAGCCCCATAAAACTTAGCACTGGAACAAAGGGCTACAGCAATCTACATCTTCAACTTGATCCTAAATTTGTGTACCTCCAACATAAGCAAGATTATTACTACTCTTACTAATTTTTGCCAACTTCAGGATATCTTTTTTTGGTTCCTATTGTGCAGCAGTGTTAGTGTCAGCTCACAGAACAGCTATACAGGTAGGCATTATGACAGGAGCTGAGTGCTCGCTGCTGCACATTCTGCTGCATTAAATTGTCAACACTGCATTGGCTTAAGTAGTCCCCACTGATTCAGCTTTTAATATTTTTACCATGTGAAGACATAGAACAATAAAAGAAATGTTTTTAGAGCCACTGTGGCCAAGTCTTTTGTTCATACAAACAGAAGACCAGTGACTAAGGTTTAAGAATTACCAGGCTACCAAATCTGTTGCGAAAGTTCCTAATAAACTCAAACTGAGAACTAGAGGTTGTTCTTGCTCCATGCACACAGTTTTATTCCCAATAGCTGGGAGTGCAAGACTCACAACAAAACACAAAACATGATAATACTACTTTCATGCACCACTAGCCTTACAACAATGCTGCAGAATTTACTGGACCTCCATAACCTCCAGAAGGCACTCTGTGTTAAACTCACCTCAAAGTTGGTATTACTTCTCACATCTCTCCTTCAGCTTCTCTCTGTAACAATGAATTTTTTATTAACACTCTCCTTGGCAGTGTTTCAAGATTTAGCATGAATGCGCGTACTGTTTCAGACCAAGAGTCCTCCTCATCCTCTTTCAGAGAGATTCCCATTGCTTAGAACTAATCATCATGAACAGTACATGCTTACAACAGCTCAATGTTGTTACTGCTGTTTCTCCTTAGGGGAGGGACTCAGTACTTCAGACTTTACCTCAACCACATCCTCATTCACACCATGTGAAAACTCATCTTGCCACTGAGACAAGTAATTTACTAGATTATTCATTAATAATCCCTGCAAAAAACCCACTCCATAATTTAGCCAGTAAACAGTTAAACAGTAATTAACTGTACTCTTTTCAACCAGCAGCAGTCACTGATGCAAGCTCTGCACTGCTGGGTTTGGGCATTCTTTCCAATCAACTCACTAGCACACAGCAGTCATAGATTTCAACTGGTCTACACATTTCAGTAAAAATATCTTATGGCAACTGAGAAGCAAAGAGCTTACCAAGCAAATAAGGGTCTATCACAAAATCTTGGGCAGTTCTTCCATCCTCAAATCTAAAATAAACAAGAAAACTTCAATACAGCACTAGCATTGTACTACAACCTCAAGACTTCCTGAAACTCCTTTTTCCTTCTGTTAAAATTAACACTACCTGTCTTGGGTGGTTCCACATGGATTGAAGCTACTGGTGCTCAGAAATGCAATCAGCAGACTAACACCTGCCATTCATCTGATGGCAGACAGAAGCACTCACATTCCACCAACTCCATCCCAGGAAAAAAAAACAAAGCTACCTCCAAAGCATCCTCCAGGAGAAATCCTAAATTACAGTTCAAGAATAGGTAGCACTTTTTCTATACACACTACAGATTAACCCCTGTAAAAGCCTCAAAGAAAAGCTGCTCCCCTTTATATCCACTGCCACACAGAATTCCTTCCCATTTCAAGTTATTACTAATCTATTAACACCACATCTATGGCTACTGTCAGATACAGGGTTTTTCAGTAAAGAGCAGTCTACATTAGTAGTTTCAGGTCAGACATTTGACAACATCATTACAACCCTGTAAGACATGCCTAGCCTGTCTGCAGAATTACCACATTCTTTACTGAGTACTCAAGTAATTGGAGCCTTAAAGATGAGATTCAATTCCTAGCACCTTGCTAAGTGAAGCCTGCTGGCTGCTATAAAATTATCTCCTGCAGGAGGTTAAGAATAATCCTGCAGCTCCAAGATGGCATCACGATTAGAGGCTAACATCTAGTAACCTCCCCATCACATGCAGACAGTAATGACCAGTAATACAAATTCACTGGCTTACTCACTTTTGCCTGTAGCACAAACAACTGCACCACTTCACAGCTCCACAACAGCACTAGAAAAAAGAAAAAGCAGTCAGAAGAGCACAAAAACAAACACAGAAGAAGGAATTCTAGTCCGATGCCTGAAGTCAGATAGAGCTAATTGCAGACCTCCATGATGGAAGTCAGGGTATTCATGTCTCATCACACAGGCAGCTTACACATCCAGTCACTGGATAGCTATCTGCTCTTAGGCTGTGGTTGCTTTGGGAATTAGATGTACTCAGGTGTGCCATCAACAATTTCACAAGCACACATGCAATCTAGCAAAGCCAGTCCATGTTGGATGGGTCTTACCCAGCAGTTCTCCTTTTACATGCTTCTGTTTTGGCTGAAATGCAAGTAGCAGACAACACTGCTCTCCTTCCCCTTCCCACAGCTGAGTATTTCATTTCACAGGCACATTCTAGGCTTTTTATGCTAATACTCGAAGTTAAAAACAAGTACTTACATCTTGATGAGAAACACTTCACAAGTCTGCAAAGGAAAAGTTGCTATTAGATGTGATCCATCAAAAAACTTCAGCTCAAGAACAACCACCTCAGTCAAATACTGTATCAGTGTTTAGTCAAGTTTTATCCTCACTGGGATCAGAGACCTGATTCAACATCATCTACAGCAGACTGCAACACTCCACCCTTCCACAAGGGAGCCCAAATCTATCTCCCCACTCCCTTCACCATCTTTGGGATGTTACTCCTCAACTGCTGGAATTGCAAAAAAGCAGCAAGAACTGCTCAATTCACTGACTTCAGCTCCATGCAAACATTCAAGCTGGCCTAAACCCGAAAAAGCATTTCAGATTATAAATTAGTACTGCTGTGCATTTACCATTCAAGGCATTTAGTCTCAGCAGGAACATTCTAGAAATCCTTAACACTTCCCAAAATATCTACTTAATATTTTTACCAGGAAGCACACAGGATATAAGGCATACTTAGATAGGGCACTTGTATCTTTGCTACCAATTTTCCAGAAGCAATACGGTTTCGCAAACACTAATCTCCCAATGCAGCACTGTAGCTGACCTAGTCCACAAACACAGCACAGCCAAACATAGCAGCCTTCTAAAATAGGTTCAATTACCTTCAGTTATAACGGCATCATCTTCACCAACATCAGTAAAGGTAAATTAATGTTGCTAGGCACAAGCATTCTTCCATCTTCCTGCAGGACAGACTGCAAAGCAACAACACAGTGAATACAGTGTTTCAGCCAAGCTTCCCATGTGAGCTGCCTGCCAGTTACCCCAAGGCACAGCAGGCTGCATCAGATAGGAGCGAAAGACTAGTAGAGAGATCATCACAAGTCATCTGCTGAACTATGTTGTCATCACACACAGCCTTCTCAAAGGTCAGGGACAGAAAGCTTGTTCGTGCAGTTGCAATTAATGCAATATTTACCTTGCACACTCATCTTGTGGCTTTTCCTAGCACCTGCAACAAAAGAAAATCAGATTCCCTCAGCTTTCTTTGTCAAGCCTGTATCCCCTAGCAAGGAACTAGATACAACAGCCAGATACATCAGATAGGAGCGAAAGACAGAACATTGTTCATCATAAGATATTCTGTTGAACTATGTTATCATCACTGTATCTGCTTTGGAGTAACAGTATCAAGCAGCCATCTAGCAATGACATCGAAAAAGCTCAAATTCACAAAAGATTTTACATGTTTTATTTTGAGGAATCTTTGAAATACTATCAAGTACCCATTTCTGTGCACTAGAGGCAATCGATCCCAAAGCATTTGCATCCCATTTTATGCATCCCACCCTTTTCACTGCAGTGATTCAGCAGCAACACAGAAGAAACCCAGCCAGATTTCACAAAGTTTCTTACCAGGTGATGTTTATTCTTTGAGTGCATTATTCAAGTCCTGGAAGAGAAAGAGCTTATGAAAGTATATTCAAGGCCAAAATAGTTTATGAAGGTGAATTCAAGTTGCTGTGCCTCAGATAGAAATTATGGTGGTATGAGCTCTCATCATTTTCTTGGTCAAGAGTAGCAAACTATAAGGTCATCATTGTGGCACCAGAGGATCAACTTAACTCAGGGAATAAAGTCTGCCTACTGAGGTCATTAAAATAAGAACATGTGATATGAACAGTAAGCCCCATAATGTTGGATTTTTAAGAAGTTTTACCTTGTGAAGTAGCATCAAGTCTTCATATTCAGCAGGAGGCCTGAAAGAGTTAGACAGGATGCTGTCAAATGTTTGCAGAACCAGGTGGAGTATCTCCAGCAGTGACAGTAAGCATGGAAAAAAGCCTCAGCACAGAGTTTTCAGAAATCACTTCTGTCCACTACTCTAATACTGAAAACATCACAGGCTCTCCAATTTACTGACAAATCCTGATCACTGCAAGTCCTTTTCTGAAATATGCATCAAGTGCTTTTCTCCAATCTGCTGGTGTGGATGGTGAAGTGTCAGTAATGAACAGACATATCTAGTGTACTCTTGGTCTGGTTAGAAACTGAACTAGTTTTCCAGAACCAGGAGCCTCCAATCCACTTCCCAGTAAAGGAACCCATGGCTTTTCCCAGTAGCAGAATGAAAATTGCCTGAAGAGACAGGAGAATTGCTTTACACTGGTCCTGTAATATCCTGAGATGTAAGAGTAACTTGGGCTAGTTGCTCTAAGCGCACCTACACAGCACATAGTTTTCAATTTAAACTCTGCATTCCAAAAAACAGCACTCACCTCCTTTGAAGCCACAGAAGAGAGAGAAGTGCAAACGATTCATCTTACACTGGAAACAAAAGATCACGCGTTAGCTTTTCTACTAAGGCTGAGGATATTACGGTCACATAAAAAAAGGGGGAAGTCAAGTCAAAGCAACGCGATCCTTGCCGTAAAGCCTTCTCTTACAGAAATAACACCAATCCGGAGACAGACCCACACAAATAACTGCTGGCCTGTGTTTTTTAAGCAGGCGTGGGACACAATCACTGAACTGCCCCAGCCACTGGGCGCGCTGCGCTCCCCGGAGGAGCACGTGGCGCTTCGGCCTCGCGATCCGCCTCCCTGCCCCGCTCCATGTCCAGCTCAGATATGTTGGTACTCATCAGCCTCTCAGATGTCCCTACCAACATAGTTTTCATCATGCGCGGGCACACGGAATGCTGAGGGAGCTCTGATACTCTTCCAGCAAACACAAGAGGCTCGAGGCGTTCTAGAACCACGCCTACAGCACAGAAAAAGGGACACGGGCACCATAACCCCCACTGCCCCACAGGGAGGGTTCTCCTTTGCCCAGCATTACTAAAACCACTAACTTAAAGGTGAGCGGGCAACGCTGAATGCCACACTACTGCACCCTGCACACAGCCACACCCCACGCGAAATTATCTCCTGAAAAGCTTTAAGGAGAGCTACAAAACGCAGGCAGCCGGTGCTCGTGTCCGCCCCGAGGCACAGGCCCGCCTGCGGCCACGCCATTTTCCCCGCGTACTTCGCTCCGAGCTGCTCTTCCCGCATTAAACAACGCAGTGGCCCCTCCCGCCCGCCGCGCAGTCCCTCAGACGGGGCCGAGGCCTAACGGGCGCGCAGGGCCCGCCGCTACAATCCGCCTCCATCCTCCTCCTCCGGAGCCCATCGCGAACCAACAGCGACCCGCGGTGCCTCCACACCGCCCACCGACCGCGTCGGAGCGGAGCTGAGGGGAATAACCCCACTCACTTGCTCGCCGCCGGGGCCAAGCGGACCCACGCAGCACAACCCACACCCGAGCCGCAGGCAGAAAGGGCGGCCTCGGCCCCACGCGCCCCTTATATAGCCCCATGCTGTCACGTGACATCGGGGGCGGCCCCTCCCTCCGGGCGGGGCGAGACGGCGATGCGCGGCAGAGAGGGCGGGAATTTTCTTCCGGGGTGGGGGGGCGGTTTCGCTTCCGGGCCGGCGCTCGGGGCCGTGCCCACCCCCCGGAGGTCGGTGCCGGCGGCGGGGCGG
>NC_034415.1:7542708-7612438 GCF_002078875.1 Numida meleagris | reverse complement strand
GGGGGGGGGTGTATAAGCATGAATTAAAGTTTTTTGGGGTGAGAACTCTTTGCTGGCAGTATCTGACAGGGTGAAGGGTGCGGGCGTTGCTTGGAGGTGTGTGGTCACCCCGGGGCACGACGTGCTGGGGTTTGGACAATGGAACCTGCTGGCATGGAGGTGAGGTGCGGGGTGGGTGCTGGGGCTCCTGCTGCGCTTCTGCAGGCTGCCTGAACCTCAGCCTCACACGGGGTGAATATGGCTTTGGGAAGGAGCTGAGAGCACATTTACGCTTGCACTGCGCTTTGTGACGCCCACAGTAAAGCAGCACAAAGAGGAGGAGTGGAGGTGAAGGCTTCTCCCCAGTCTTTGTGCAGCATCCTCCTGCCAAAGCCCAGCTATCTTTGGGGAAGCCCCCACTCCATTATTCCCCCATAAATGCTGCCCTAAGGATCACTTTACTGAAGGCAGCGGTTCCTTTCAGGCCTTCTTTTCTTTGGTCATGCGTTAAAGCAGCATGCGGTGGAAAGGTGGGCTTGGGCATCAGGTGGGAACAGAAACAGAGGGATAACCACATTGGGAAAGAGGTGAGAGAGTCTGGTGGTGTTTCCTTCTGGTATTTTGGGTTTAGAATCAAGATGTGGCTTTGGAAGGCTGTGGAGGTGCTGGGTGTGTGTGGTCTTTTGCAGGGTGAAGGACTGACGTGCTGTTGGTGCTGTGGGCTTTGGGACGTGATGGCAGCAGTGCCCAGGCAAAGGGGCCCTGCCCCATCAGGGCAGTGGTGGAAGAAGCGGAGCAAGTGATGCTGGAAGGAGAATTGGGAAGAAGCCAGGTTTTCTCGCTTGTAACAACCCTTGATATCCTGAAAGAACTTGTTTTGTTTCACAGGAACACTGGAAAGCTGAATATTGTCTCCAGGAGTGTCCTTCAGACTTGGTGATGGAGCTGTGTTGGCCGGGCCCTCCTGTCCCAGCTGCAGGATCATGAGATGACGGATGAGAGGAGAGAGGGAGGGACACGTGTCAGGACATCTACAGGGAGAATAATCAGCCTCTTTGAGGATCTTCTTCTGAGCCTCCTGGAAAAGCAAGGCAGGTTTTGATTTTCTGTTTGTTTTGTGCTTATGAAAACTGGTTTCTTGCCTTCCCCTTGATAGCCAAAGCTGAGCTTCCATTTTTTCACTGCCATCTCTTTGTTACACCTGGGTGGAAAAGCAAACAGCTCCATCCTGGACAGGAGATGAACACCATCCGCTGCCAACCTCTGCTCCTGGCTGTCACCGCTGCACTATAGCACTTTAGTTAGGGCACTTCTTACCCATAAACTCTCAGTGATGGGGAAAATGTTCCTGTGCTGGTCTAGCAGGAGGCCTCTTCAGTTTTAATCAGTTCCACCTGCTGCTTTTTGGGATCTTTAATGGGGCAGGCCACTCAGGTGGAGTGAGACATTTCCATCAGTGACACTGCAGAGATCTCAACAGGTGCAGCCTCCTTGCCTGACCTGTTCCTCAGCTGTTGGACTCACTCGGTGCTTGGTTTGTGCTGGCTCTGCCAGCAGGTTGTGAGCTGCCCACCTGGGGGCTGGTCCCCATGTCTAATCCCGACCTCGGGGCCAGCTGAGGTTGTGTGCCTGAGCCCAGCATGGACCAAGGGGCTGGATTCCTGCTTAATGCCTTCCTTCAGCTCCGCAGTGCTGCTGAGTAACGTCAGCAAATCAAGGAGCATGACCATGAAAGAGACACTGGCCTGAATTATAAGCTACTGTAAAGATGCCTTTATGTTGCCATCTGGAAGATGTTTCCTGAGACAAAGCAGCTTCAGTGTGATAAAATCAAAAAGCAGTGTTTAGCATTGGTAATTCTGCCTTGGCTGTGCATCCAGCGATGGGCTGCATTGTCCCGGGACACATGGGTGACAAAGCGCAGCATTGAGCAGAGCCTCTGCGAAGGGGTGGCTGCATGGTGATGGCCACTGGGGCTCTGTGCAGGTGGCAGCAATGACAACAGAGCGCAGCAAAGGCTACCTGAGGTGTCCAGCTTCCTCAAGATGCAAGAAATTAAGGATGGGAAGAGTGGATGCTTCTGTTCTTTCAAGGGTCTCCAAGTGCTCCAGAATGTAAATGGGCCAAGCCTTCTTGAGCGGTTGATTTCCCATGAGAAAGATGGTGGTACCAAGGCACTGAGATTTGGGCCCCTCTTGTGATGGAAGCGTGGAGGGGTGGTGTAGAAGGAAGGCAACGGGCCTTTCTCAGCGTGCACTTGTCTTCCCTTGGCCGTGCTGTCGTCATTCCCTGCTGTGTGCAGGTCCCTGGGCATGGCACAACAAAACTGCTGGCTTCAGGCTGAGCTCTGGTGGTGTGATGGCTTTTTTTGGTTGCTGGTCCTTCTCTGTGGCTCTTTGGTTTGGGACCAGCAACCTCTGTGAATGAGATCGTGGTGGCATAAAGAAGTAGCATAGGAAACAGACCCTAACGATGACGTCAAGACTGAAAGAATTGATCTTTTTTTCTTCTCAGTCTACCTTCTCTTTTTCTCTCAAGCTCAGCATAACCCAAAGAGATTGCCATGGATTTGAAATGTGACAGAGGTTTGCCTGCTGAAGGATGGTGTCTATGGGGGCTCAAGGCCTCCCCGCCAAGAAAGGACAGGGATGGGGAGGAGGCCAGGTGTCCCTGGCCATGACTTGGGGTAGACATCACGGCACCAAGGTCCCTGCTGGGAAGGCTTCTGCCACCAGCCCTGTAACAAAAGTGTTGGACAGGGTTTGCTGGGGATTTCTAGGTCTTTTAACAAAAATATCAAAAAATCTGTCTGTCTCTTTCTTTTCATGTTAAGGGCCAGAGTATGGGGGTGGGGAGACTGGAAATTTGGTATTTCTCTGGGACAGATGCAAAGCAATGAGGTCTTTCCTTCCCCACAGCCTTCGCTTGTGCTGTGGTTCCCTCCAGGACTCGTGAGGGGCAGGTTGCTATCTCAGAGGAGGATTTTTTTTTTTCCCCTTTTTCATCTTATAAAATACAAACAAATGACAGAAAAGGTCAGGTGGTGGGAGGGGAGTTCTTCTGGCTCAGAGCTGTAGGGACCGTCGCTTCCTCCCAGAGATGTTCCGGTGGTTGTAAGGTCGCATCTTCATTTCCACGAAGGGGATGGAGAACTCGTGGCCTTTCCAATGGTACCAGTTAATTCCCTGGAAGGAGGAAGAGATAAAGGGTAAAGGGTTAGGATTTGGGGTAAAGAAAGGCACGCACACACAGAATGAAAGTGGGAGAGGAAGGAAACAAGCTTGGTTGCATAAAGAAACCAGAGGGAAAAGCCTTCTACAGGAAGAGCAAGAAACTCTTCTGCTGCACTGGCTTGCTTGTTTTTTCTCCCACTGCTGAAAGGCTCCTGATGAGTTTTGATGGCTATATTTTGTAGTGCAACCTAAAAGAACGCCATGGCAAATGACCAAGGCAGCCAATGTCAGGGGCCCCGGTGGCCTGATCACGCAGCCCCCGCCCCAGCCTGGGCTGTTGGGCTTGCTGACACAGCCAGGATAAATGCTGAGAAATGGTCTCAGCCCATTTCTGCTCTTACCTGACTGTGCCGGGACTCTCCGTACTTGCCGTTGAGGTTGGTCCGGTGGCAGTTCTTATACCACCAGGCTCCCTTGTAGGACATGGCGCAGTTGGTCACGGCCACATCATTGTCCCTGTCCTTGGTGGAGAAGGGACGGCCCTGGTGATAGGTGAGGGAGTCCCCTGTGGAGAGAGATGCTGTTGAGGGGGATGGACCAACAAGCCTGCTTCTGGCTGGCATGTTCAAGCCATCTGGTCTTTCACGAGGAAATCTGGGTATTCTGGTGTGTGTGGTAGCCTGTCAATCAACAGCTCAAACAGCTGAAGGCTGGTGGGATGGTGTGGGAATAGCGTTAACTGGGATTACTCACGGTGGATTCATCTGAGGTCCTCTGCTGTTGGTTTTGGATCAGTGCAGACCATGGGAAATCTCAGGGTGTGGAAGATAAAGCAGCAGTGTATGTTTGGATCTGAATTTCAGTGTTTCAGAAATGAGCTAAAGCTGTGATTTCTTGGAGCCTGGATCTGCTGTGTACCTTCAGGACTTTCCCACCCTCCTTCCCCCTTGCTAACCAAAGGGACCTTCCCCTCCAAGAGGAAACCAAGGATTTTTCTCTTGAACCAAGATGCTTGCCCTTCTTTTCTCCCTCTGGATAAGAGGGAGAAAGGGTCTTTCCGGCCCTTTTGGATGACATGTGATGTCTTATTCCACCAAACCCACCAGCCTGCTCTCCCCTCCCTACTAAGGGGAGAGAAACTCCCTTTGGAAGAAAGAAGAGTGCTGCACAAATACAGCTGCAGGAATGGAAGGCAGAGAACTATGAAATCTGGGACTGCTTTTCTTCCCAAACTGTGCACTGAATGCTATAAGCAATATCGACACACACAAGGGTGTTCGTGGAGGCTTGCAGTCACTGGACACTTCTACCCCAGATAGAGGGACTGTAGCTGTACCCCTATTCCCTTCTTGGGGAAGGGACCCCCTTGTTCTTCCTTCCCTACGTGGTGGGCAAAGCTCAATGCTGCTGTCAGCTGAGCTAACAGGTGTGCCTGTGTCTTTACAAAAGTGGCTACCTTTGGGCCAGTATGGGACAAAGTTCTGCAGAGGATTTCAGATTTTTCCATTGCTATAGGAGGGTGATAAACGCACCCTGCAGCACAGCATCAATAGTGAGCTGCGGTGATGTTCACTGAGATGACACCTCCGGCAATTGACCTGATTATCTGAACAGCAACCACTCAGATATTTAATATATCATCCCTGATGGAAAATTCCCTTGGTCCCTAGTGGGATTTATCAGCCTGGTTTACACGATGAACTGCAGGAAGGCAGAAAGGACTATGGGCTTGCATCTTGCTGCTCCAGAAATGTGAGCTTTGATGTTGGGATTTCCTTTACACCTTCAGAACCGACCAGTCCCAGCGTTTCCCTACAGCACCCAAGGTGCCAGCTATCCCTGAGGCTGTACCAGAAGTGCCGTTGTAGTCTCCTATCCGGAGCTTATAGAGGCTCCGGGAGTCGCCGACGGAGAACTTGTCATAGTAGGCGTATGCTGCTTCCTGGCCATCCCTCATGTCTATGCGCAGCTCGTAGCGTCCCTGCGATGTGATCTTGTGGATGTTGTCCAAGCCTGGGGACACGAGCAACAAGACACCCGGTGAGATGCGGCACCTGGATCTGCTATATGTCAGCCAACCAGAAAGCTCTGGGCAAGTAAAGTGTTCCTGGGAAATGAAAGCAAGACGAGGCAGTAGAGGGCAGCTTCTGGTTAAGCCTTATCTCTGCTGGTGCTGGTGGGGTCTTAGCTCTTTGTCCCCACTCAAGCTTCACCTCCCCATGGCTCTGAGAGGTGAGTTTGAGTCCCAGACTTACGTTCTGAGCACTGCCAAAGCTGGGAATGATCGTCTGTGGAGCCCTGGTTCTTCCTATGTTGCACACACGTCATTAACTTCTGCTGTTAAGCTGTTTATGAGCCAGAACATGCCTGCGCTGCAGGGCTGGCCTTGGTTCACACTCAGCTTCTGAGGGACAATGCTCCATTTCAGAGCTCTGATAGATCTGCCCTCACCCCTTCCCTTCTTTGGGCAACTGTCTTGATGGCTAAGGCTAGAAGGGGTCCTTGAGACGTGCTGGTAACTGCGTTGTTCACCAACACCTCTAGTCATCCAAGGGAAGAGACTGGTCTATGAAGGTCCCCAGCCTGGGAGCAGCAAACTGGGGGCCTTCACGTTGTGCTTCTGTGTTACCGAAAACTGTGACTTCCAAATACAAAGGGCAGGGAATGAACAAGGGAAGGAGAACTGTCTGGAGAGATTGCAGAGGAGCGGAGCTCGGATTTGATGCTTTGGTGCAAGACCAACGGTGAAGGTCTTACCCAGCCAAAACTCGTCCTCCAAGTTCCCAAAGCCAACCCGGTAATCTGCCCATTTTCGGAAGAAATCGGTCAGCCCGTTCTGCCGCCTTTGGAAGACCTGCAGTGGGGGAAACCCAGAGAAACTCTATGAGAGGTGGGATGACCTGATCAGGCTTTGGGACACACAGGCAGGAGAATACTCTGCCCTGTCATATTGCCTTTCAGTGGAGAAAATGGCAATGTCCATCTGGTTAATGTGAATTGTAGGCATGCCATTGGTTCAGGTGCGGTTGGATCAGCTGAATACAAGTTAAAAGATGTGGGCAGCAATGTTATAATAGACCTAGAAGGAAAGATTCAGCCTTCAGACTTTATGCTGTACCCAGTGTGTGTTTTCTCCAGATTTCTAGCTCATGATTCTATGTTTGCTTGGCTCTTTTGTGATACCCAACGGGATGCTTTGAAGCAGAGTGAGATGGAGGGAAAATTCTTGGCTAAAAAAATAGCTGTGCTAGAACTCAGCATTTGAGGAAAACCTTTTTTTTTTTTTTTTTCTTGTTTGGGCTATACATCTATTGAGGTTTTATATAATACATGCCAGTGAGTGTTTGAGACAAAAAAAAATCCAAGTGCCAGAGCATTATTTCCCTAAGTGGCCAGTCCATCTAAGTAAAGACAAGCAGCGATGGCGCAATTCAATAGCAAAACAGGGATTTGCCTCTAAAATGCTCCAGTGCAGATTCAATCTGGGTGATGCCTGACACCCTCCTATTGCAGGCAGTGTGAATCATTCCCTATGAAAGCTAGTAGACATTAATTTCATTTCTAGAACAATAAATCAGCTTCAAATTTACCCTCAGATTTTTCTCTCCAAAAGCACTGCAAACACGTCAAATAAATCAAAGGCCATTTCTCCAAGTGTAACTATTATTACTGGAGTGTGGGCCATTCCCTGTGGTGTGGGAAATGAGGTGAGCAGTATTAAGCCAGCATGGAGCTTGGCTTTGCTGGCAGAATGGGATGGGGTTCCTCGGTGATAGGAACAGCGTGCAGGGGGACTGCCATTAGGTGAGCTGGGCAAGGAGTTGGATGGCTCAGGGGGTTGCTGTCCCCTTGGAGAGGCCCTCAATGATGGGGGGCTGCTCCAGGAGCTTTGTTGGGGCCAGGGGGTGCTGCAGCAACTCACGATCCAGCCACCGCCATCCGTGCTCATGTCACAGAACACCTGCACCCGCTGGCTGAGGTCCCCATTGATGGAGATGGTGTAGACACCGCTCAGCGTGTCTCCGTTCATCAAGTGCTGGGCACAGTCCTGAGGGTTGGCAAAGACACGGCCACCTACAAAAGAAAAAAAAAAAAAAAAACAATCAAAATTTGGGGCAGGCAAACAGCTTTTCCATGTGCCCTGGTGGTTACGATCCAGCCAGGGTCTAGCTTTGCTTGTTTGTCCTGAGTTCTTCTGCAAGGCAGTGGTGACTGTGCATCCGCCAACAACATCAGAGAATGCAATGGAATAAATCTGTGCATCTGTGCATTAATGAATTTCCACACATCCTACATTGGAAAGATGCGTGGTAACATTGTGGTGAGTGATGAGGAATGTCACGCCTTTGATCATCTTTCTGCACCGTTTCTGAAACCCTGGGGTTTAAGCTGTCACTGGCATATTTGGACAGCTGTGAAAATGCCACAACCTGTTCTCCTCTTAGGATTGCCAACTCGAAGTAAGTTTTATGACTGTACTGATTCCAGGGGAGTTCTCCTGATCCGTGTCCTTGTAAATGACGTCAGACTTGCACTGGGCTGATGGTCCAGCAAATGGAGCAGGAATTGGGTCATGCAAGATGTTGGAGATGGGCAATGTGAGGCCTGTGGCTGTGCTCCACGTGTCCTACAATGAAGACACCTCTCAGTGTGAGGGTTGGAGTTTGAGAGAGCCCCATCTATGAGATTTCGGCAGCACTGGGTTCATTTTCTTTCTCATTTTGTGGGAGAATTGCACTTTATTTCCCCATTGCTCAAATGACTGAGTGCAGAGCAGGCAAAGTGCACGTTGGCTTTCAAGGGTGGTTTGAAAGAAGACCTTGAGAGAGTGTGAAGGATGTGCCATGTTCATCTGTTCCTACTGCACAACCCCATAGGAGTGGCAGGAGTTCAGGCTGTTGTTTCTCAAACCCTTTTGACCCGAAGACCCAAAGTTGTCAAGTTGTCACTTTTTATAAATATCGAAGATCCCCTATTTCTTCCTCTCTCCGCAGAGCATAGCACAAGTTCTGGTGAGGCAGTGTTTACATTTGATGGCATTCAACAATGTAAATTACTTCAAAGGCATCCACTCCAGGCTCCCCTGGGCTCTGTGGAGATTAGTTGTTTCTTAATTCATATTCATATCTTAAAGAACCAAGCAGACCTTGAAAGACATTTCAAACCACTATAAATTATAAATACCGTATCTGTTTCTTCCTTTTGTCCCATCTGTATACAACTCCCCAAGAACCTTATGCAAACATGAAACAAAGAGACAGCGCTATTAATATGTCAGAGGGAATGGAAGAACCCTGGGATGTGTACTGTGAGCATAAAGAAGGAAAACATTTTAAATTAAGCCTGATTTTTTTCTTCTTTTTCTTTCTGCTCTTCCTTAGGTGGGGTAGGTTGGGAGAAATTGGTTCCCTGCTAGTGCCTACCTTGAAGCAAGTTAAACTTCTGTTGAGATGCTGCGTCAGCTGGCAACAGTGTCTCTGATGCCGTCAGGGAGCCACGTTTTTGTTTAATGGAAGTGATGCTCTCGTTGCCTGGTGTCAGTGGGTTTCCCCTGCTTTCTCCTCTCTGAGAAGCCAGCCCTGAGATGCTTTGTCCCTGATTCCTGGGCAGCCTTGAAGACTACACACGTTTTTCCACCACCTGCTGGAATTGCACTGGCAGTATACACCCACATAAGAGATGAGAAAAACTGCTGTACCTCATCTGTAAAAAAAAAGCCTTCTCTTTTTTTGTTGGTGTAAAGTAGTTCCTATTACATCTGGAAAGCAGATGAAGGGACCTCTGCATGTAACGAGGATGGGGAAGTGTATCCACAGCAAACTCAATGTGAATACTTGGAAAGGATGGGGGCAATAAGGATGTTTTAATCCAAGCTTCATTCTTGCAAGCATAACTCTGGGAGGGTTGTGGTGCCTGTGGGTACCCACCACTTGGTTTAGGAAGAAAACCATTCCCATTGCCTTAGGAGATTGTGACTCATCTAGAAATAGATGAGGAAGGAACAATGCAGACAGCATCAATGGGACCTCAGCCCTGTGGGCATGTTGGCCGGGATTGCACTGGTGGTGGGGGATGATGCACCCACTTGATGTTTATGTGAGACCAGATCCTGTGGGGAGCCCAGCTGGGTCTTTCCCAACTCACTGTAAGACCATATCTGTTGGTGCACTTTGTCAGCCTGTGTGTCCTTTCCTCTAGTTATCCATTTGTGGGGTGGCAAGTGCAAGGCAAAGAGCCTGGTGGAAATGGGAGGCTGTGGTGCCTAGTCTGATGTTCAAAATCCCTTGCTCTGCGTTGGGCATTGCGCTTATACTATAGGTCATTCGGCCATCAACTTCTAGCAAAGCAACACCATGGGTAAATCTACCTGTAGATCTTGGTGAAATGCTGCCTGAGGCAGGAAGCCCATAAAAGTGGTCCCTGCCTATTAGTACAGGATATGGGCTAAGCCCTGCCTGGCCTAGCAGGTGTGGTATGGGTCCTCACCCGTGGTGAATGTGGTGGAGATGAAGCCGCTCCGCATGGCGTTTTGGGCAGCCTGCAGGCGCACGGTGTACTCGGTGGTCTCAGAAAGACCCTCCAGGCGGATCCACGTGTCCTCAGCATCCACAATCAGCTCCTGTACATGGGTAGATGCCAAGAGCAACAGATGAGAGAAACGATGGGGAGCATAAAGAGCAAGCGAGGAGGGAAGGGAAGCCACAAACTACTGCAGCCCTTGGCTGAAGGTGCTGCATAGCTGCTTACAGCCCTGGGCTAAGTCAGCGTGAGGTCCAGCTTTGGGATGGTGCAGGTGAGAGCTCACTGCTTTGGACACTGGAGGTTTAAATGCAGTCTGTGTGCTCTAACTACTGACATTGCTGGGATCTGCACACCTTCAGCGTGGGGCATGACAGATTTCCTGAGCATTGTAAGGAGCAGAGCTGGCCAAGCCTGGTTATCAGCCAGCTTTGGCTCCATCAATCCCTGTCATGTTAATTTTTCTGGTCATCAGCCAATGCCACAGAGCATTATATTGAACACCTCTGCAAAGCTGTTATCCTCTGGCTGCTGCAAGCCAGTTGCACCAGGAAATGAGATGATTTGCAGTGACATACTTCTGATAGTGTTTGTAGCAGTTCCTCCAGACAGACAGATATGGACACAATAGTTAAATAATCAAATATATTGTATTGCTGGATTAATTAGCTGTCTGTACCTACCTTCCTCTTTGCAAGAAAGGCAATTCACCTTTCTAACATCTCCACTCACTGGGAAATTTTCTCCTGCCTCAATTTGTTTGTGTTTCATGAGTTGTGAATTTTTTCTGTTCCTTCAGACTTCCCAGGTATATTCTCTAGTGGGTATAATTCTATTGGTTTTATGAGTTTCTTCTGCTCGTTCCTCCATGGTTGTGTTATGCCTGGACTCAATGAGCCTCTTTTCCCACGAGGACTCACCTTGCGACTTCCGTCAGTTGATCTGTAGGTCAGGACGTAGTTCTCAATGTCTCCTATGGGAGGCACCCAGGAGAGCAGTGCACTCCGTCGGGTGACCTCACTCGCAGTCAGGTTTGTTGGAGGATCCAAAACTGCAAAGTGGATAGGCACGAGGGAAGGGCACGTCCTCACACACAACCACCCCCCCTGCTCTAAGCTGCTCCCTGACTAGCTGGACTGTTATCCAGCCCCACAGCTCCATGCTGCAGCCCAAAGTCCATCCTCATCCACAGTTTCCAGCCCCGATTGCCAGTCTCCAGCCTTGAACAGAGCTATGCAAACCCTCTAAGTGCCTTCCTATGCATGCTCTCTGAAATGCACGCGGTATGGGGTCTGCCATGCTCTTTGGAATCACAGAATTGTGGGGTTGGAAAGGACCACTGGAGATCATCAAGTCCAACCCTGTGCTAAAGCAGGTTCCCTCGAGTAGGTCACCAGGAAAGTGTCCAGGCGGGCTTGAATATCTCCAGAGAAGGAGACTCCACAGCTCACCTTGATGGCCTGTTCCAGAGCCAGACTATGGCCCTTGGAAAGAAGAAGACCTGGTCAAAGATCTTCTCAGGAACCTGAACCCAAGGGAAATCAAAGAAAGATGTTGATGGGTGTAGGAAAACAATGTCTAATGTGTGCAGTAACGGTAATCCCGTCCTCATGTTGTGCCTAGCACTGGTATTTGGGTGTCCCTTTAGCACTTGGCCACATCTACATCGACATTTTTGGATTGAGAGCTTAGCATCAGCCTTTCTGACTTCTCCTCCAGGGGTGGATGACTGGTGAGGGGTGTGTAGGAGTGGGAATCTACGTACGGGTTGTGAAGTTGGTGCTGATGGTCTGGCTGGTGAGCGGCCCGTTGGTGGCATACATGGCGACCGTGTAAGTGGTGCTGGGCAGGAGGTTGGTCAGCTGGTACTCCTGGTTGATTCCATCCACCAGAATTGTTTCTCCTGCAACTGTAAGCCAAAAGAGATGAGTTAGGGTAGATGCTATGAGGCTGGGTAGTGGTACATGCCATGGGGCCCAGAGGATGAGCTGGTGCCTGGGGAGGGGGTACAGATCCACCACCCGCCAGCCACTGTCCTCCCAGGGCACGGGCTCCTTCGCTGCTCCCTCCAGGATAGAAAACCACCAAGATCCCCGGTTTGGGGTGGGGGAGAGGTGGAGGCAAGCTGAGATGGAGCCCTAGCAAATATTGCAGCAGAGGGGTGTGGGGTTTCGGCACACCTGCGTGGCGGGTGAGGACGAGGATGTAGCTCTCCACATCCATCAGCGGTGGGTTCCACTGCAGCAGTGCCTCGGTGGGGGTGATGTTGGTGGCGGTGACACCCAGCGGGGCATCCATGGCTGCACAGGGGACAGATTTGGAGAGTCAGGTGCATTAAGGGACCCTGGACTAGGAGCTGGAAGGGCTTCCTGTGGACCTGCCTCTCTTCCCAGGCAGACATTTACCCACAGAGGAGATACTGCTGCCCTAGCTGGAGAGCAACGTGTTGTAGCTTGCACTGCTCTGCTATCTGGGTTTGCCTTCCACTGTTTTCCTGATACACAGTCTGGGGAGGTAAGGTTTTTTAGGTTTTGACAAGTCTGGGGATAGCAGAGGGTTTTATTCTTGTAACAGATGCTGTTTGTTTCAGGGCTTTGACAAGTATTTCCCTAGGGATTATTTTTGGAAGCCTGTACTTCCTTTAGGAAAGGTTGTTATGGTTGCCCAGCACATCACATCTCTACCCTCCCTGTGCCTGGTACACAGATTTGTCACTCCTTCCATGACAAGCCATGCATATACAGGAAAAGCTTTGCTTAGACATACTTCGAAAGTCCCCGCTGGGTCCTTGTGAGTCTCACTCATCGTCCCAAGCTCACCTCAGGATGCCATTAGGTTCAACTTGCTCTTGGCTGTCTGATTGCCAGAAACAGTAGGGGCTGCCAGCCCTTCCCCAGGACAGGACATGGCCCAGTTTGATCACTGCCTGCCACCAGGAGCCCCTTCCCACCTGTGTACGTGGTGATGGAGGCCACCTCGCTCTCCTCCCGGCCCCGCACACTCTTCACTCCGATCTCGTACTTGGTGGCAGGCTGCAGAAGGCGGATGGTGTACTCGGTGGCATCGCTGCCGATGGCCGTGCTGTCTGTCCTCCCTGCAAGGACAGAGCCAAGGGCTTTGGTGACATGGCCGGCCCTGACCCTAGGTGCAGAGTTTGCCTAGGAGGGGATGGCAGTGCCACAACCCAGGGCTGACACCGGGAACAAATATGTTCTGTGCCCGTGTGTTGACACTCATGTGCCCATCATTCTACTGACTCAGCCTTTTCAATATCATAGGCAAAAACTGGGCTCAAGGGTTGGAGAGGAGGGTGCAGGAGGAGAGCAGGGCTTGCTGTGCTGGTTGTGGTTTGGGTCACGCAGTGGTGTGGAACAGACCTCTGCCCCTGCTCCCCAACCCCAGCAGCTGCTGATGCAACACATTTTCCAGAAGAGAAAAGAGAAGTAAGAGCAAAATGGGCCAAAGCTGTTGGGACACTGTTGAAGTCCTCTGCTTAACTTAGGACCAGCCCCATGTGCACCCTGCGGTACAGCATGGCAGGGAGGGTCTCTTCACAATGTCTGACCCCTTACCTTCAGCGGCACGGTAGGATATCCTGTAGTGATCAAAGGTGGCAACAGGAGGGCTCCAGTAGATGACCATAGAGTCCTGGGTGATGTTGCCCACTCTGAGGTCCTTTGGTGCATCCATCCCTGGTGAGACGGAGCAAAAAAGCACAGCTGCGGGAGGCAGGTCCACACGCCCTCCCTCCACCCGCCTTCTTGGCAGGGTCTCACACCCAGTGGGTACCTGTCGTGATGGAGCCTGTGACAGGCTCAGAGCTGATTGCACCGTGGACAGCCACCAGGGACACCAGGTATTCCGTAGACGGCCGCAGGCCCGTCAGGCTGGCATGCCTGCGGGTGCCATCAAGTGCCAGCTGCTGTGCCGCCTCCTCATCCCGGGGGCTGTAGGTGAGGACCAGGCTGTCTGCAGGTGGGGATGGATCGCTCCACGTGATGTTCACACTGGAGGATGTCAGCTGGGAGAAGTGCAGCTGCGTGATGGGCCGGACCCCTGTAAACCAGAGAGAGCAGATGCAGCTCCCACAGTCTGCAGCTCCCAAACTCTTGCTTGTACCCAGCATCATGCACTGGTGTCCATAGGGGACATACGACAGGTGGCAAAGCCCCACATCTGGGTGCTCCAGTGGTCTGAATCTGTGCTGGGATCCAGAGGCAGAACTGGAAAGGGGAAATGGTGTTTTCCTCAGCTCAGACTGCGAACATGTTCAATCCCAGCCCCACGCGGTGGGTGGAGGGGACATTCTGCTACAATTGGGATGAGCTGCATGCCCTTCTCAACCATGATTTTTTTCATCCCAGAGATACTTCTGAGGCTCCTCAAGGCCTGGATTCTCCCTTCTGCCCACTCAGACCACAGAGGACAGCATGTGCTGTCTTCCCTGCCTCCTCCTTATGGGAGCCTCCAGCCAAGTAAACATGTTCAGTGCCACCATCCAGAGGGGCAGGACCCCTTCACTGGGGTAGGGTCATCTCCCTTCTCAGGTCCATGGACCTGCTCTGATGTGGAAGGATTGCCCCTGAGCTCTCATCCCTCGTCTCATGAGTTTTGTTGCTGGAGTAGTGGTACTGGGGTAGTGCCCTGTGCCTGGCCCCATCTCCACTTGGTTTTCCTTACCTGTGAAAGCATCCACGGTGGCCTCCAGGCTCTGCTGCCGTCCCCTCTCAGCGATGATGGAGATGGTATACTCCGTCCCTGGCTCCAGCTCAGAGAGGGTGAGCTGCGACTCGTCACGGGACACCGTCACCTCAGAGGCCATCCCCGAGGCAGGGGTGAAGGTGACACGGTAGTGGTCAATGGGACCCATGGCTTTGGTCCAGGACAGTGAGATGGATGTCTCTGTGGAAGCTGTCACCAGGAGGTCCCGGGGGCTATCAAGCTCTGTGGGTTGGGTATTACAGATATTTGTCCCCATGCATGGGTTGTCCCTCAGAGGTCATAGGAGCTGGGGGGCCATGGAAAATGGCTGTGTTTGGAGGCCGAAGGCAATGGGGCTAGACTCACCAGTCCTGGCATTCATGGTCGCTGGCACGCTCTGCTGGCTGTCCATCACGGCTGAAATCCCAATGCCGTATTCTGTCCCTGGCACCAGATCTGCCAGATGGAGTAAAAGACACGGAGGTGCATGAGAGCAGTGCCCAGCTGGTGGTCTTGGAGAGTGACTCCCACCATGGCTGGAGGTAGGGGAACACTCCTGAGTGCCTATAGAGTCACCAGCCCTCCCGCAGCTCCTCTGGGTGCTGTAGAAAGCCTATTAAAAAAGCTCCCAAATGCCTTTGGACAGGGAAATGGGATTACTGTAGCTCAGAACTAACCAATTTTTAAAGGCCGTTACTGAGGTCTGCTGTAATTGCTGGCATCAAGACAGAAATCGTGCGTGAGAGAGGGAGCAAAATGAGACAGGAAGGATAAAGTAGCTGTATTTGTTTCCGAAATGATTCAGCTTCAAATATTGTCACAGGGTTGGTGTCTCAAAAAGAAATAAATTATGCAGGGTAAACGAAATGGACGTTAATTAGTAAACATACAGCCTAGATGGGAGCTGACTCAAGCACGTTCCTTGAGGAGGACGTGTCCTGTGGTTCCTCTCACCTGGGGAATGGGAAACGAGCTAATCGACCTCTTTTTGTCTGAGCCTATTGTTGGTGGCTGCTCTATCTCCATGGAACATCTCCTGGGTCTGTCACTCCTGCTTGGCCTTTGACAACTTCATTTCTCTGCTCCTCATGCTCTGTTGATCTTTCCCATTGGGTCAGAGAAAGCCATGAGCCCTGCAACCCAGCCTCTTCTCTCCCATCTCTTGGATAGGGAAAAATCACCAATATTTCTGACAGCTCTACAAATTCTCATCTTTGAAAAGAGACCTAGGGGGCAGGGCAAGATTTGCTCTATGTTTAAGCTTAAATATTCAATAAGCTCTGCTCAGCACCTTTCCTTGACATGTTTCTTGGGGGCAGATGAAGGCTTTTATGCCATGGACCCCACCAGGTCCTCAGCAGCTGCAAATTTGCCCCAGCAGGCTGAACCAGGGGTGATGAAACTCTAGAGAAGGCTACATTGTGTGTGATGAAGGTACAGAGAGGCTGTCTGCAGCTCCCATGCCATCAGCAAATCATCTCATCTATCCCCAAATGTTCTAGAGGACAGGGGACCAGTACCAGAACCCCTATCTCCTGCTGTCCTCATCCATCTCCGTCCCACTTCTCCACTCAGGAGTGCAGCAGAAACTATCCCCACTACATTCTTTCTTACACACCACATTTTTCAAGCTAACTGCTCTAAACGTTTTCCTGCCCTCCAGCCTTTCTCATGACTCAGTGCTGCGGTGCCTGTAACTTTGCATTAGACTTTCCCTCTGAACATGTTTGTTCCTATAGGCCCATATGGCAGAGTTGTCTGAGCCTGACACAACACGGGAGGGCCTGGTGCCGTGCCATACTGAAGATGCAGATAAGTCTCAAGCTCAGTGAATGATATTTTTTTCGATATGTTAAGTGTTGGGTTTTTTTGCCCCCAAAATGCCACCTGAGCTGCAGATCTGGCAGGCAACCAGCTGCAGCTGAAGAAGGAAAATAGATCTTGGATGGCTCTTCGTGGTGCTAATGCAAAGTGTGTTTGGGGACATTCCTGGTGAGGCTGGCAGTGGGATGTGGAGGTGCTTGCATGCTTGCACAGCACAGTGGCACCCACGTGCCAGCCTGGACCACGCGATGCTGGAGGGACTTGCTTGGAATTGCCACCCCTGGTTTTGGGTTTACTTTGTGATGATGTGGAAAATGCGAAAGGAATTGGGTAGACCAGGCTATGGAGCATCAGTGTCTCAACAGGGGGGAAAAAAGTAAAAAGAGAAGTAGTGTTTTTCTCTAGATCAACCTAAAGTGTCTTCCTCTCCCCAATTCTTACTCCGCCCCTTGCTAGCTCTGCTTTAGATCCTTGGGACAGCCCCACCAAAGGACATCACTTGGCTCCCAGCTTAGCATCACCCAGGCTCACAGAAGGAACACCAGGGCAAGCTGGTTTTGGGCTTGCAGGGAGAATGGGGATGAGTGTGAGGGTGAGAATAAAGATGAAGATGATGAAGATAAGGATGAAGGTAGTGCAGGCATACCTGCAAGAGTGGCCCGGGTGGTGGGGCCTGTGTCCCGTGGCACCAGAACCTCGTGGTAGTGCTCTCCAGCCAGGGTGCTGTAGACCACCCTGTAGCTGTGTGCCTCTGCCTCGCTGTTGTCCCACGTGAGCTCGAGGCTGGCAGGGGTCCGTGAGCCCACCCGTAGGTTCTTGGGGGCATCGATCTCTGTGCAACACAAGGAAGGGAGGCATGGTCTCTCCATGGTTGAGTAGATCTCAGAGGTCCTTTCCAACCTTAATGATTCTATGATTCTGTGGCCTCGCCATTGGGCTCTGGGAGCTGTGTCATGGCTGAGAAGTGGTGAGGAGAACACAGGTGGCACATTCCCATGGCTGGGATATCTGCTCTCGCCCCCT
Source organism: Numida meleagris (assembly GCF_002078875.1). Taxonomy (NCBI): domain Eukaryota; kingdom Metazoa; phylum Chordata; class Aves; order Galliformes; family Numididae; genus Numida; species Numida meleagris. The sequence continues at coordinate 7,595,219 of NC_034415.1, read as the reverse complement.
GCTCAGCACAGACCTGGAGGTGCCATTCATGAACTCATCAAGACCAGTGCTATAAAGCCATCAAGCACTGGCCTGAACTTCTCCTAGAAGACCTCGGGCATCTCTACGGATTTGTTCATGCTCAGACACTGTCTGGACTGACACCTTTTATTAGAGCTGCAGAGGCTGCAGGCTAAACCTGCTCGGATCTGTACCATGGCCTCCTGAGAGCAATGGGTTTGAGCAGGGCAGGCTCTGGCTGCTGCTGAGCATTGGTGGAGGCGGGCATTAATTCCTGCTCTGGGTCTGGGCTTAGGAGGGATTTTTATGTTGTCTTTTAGAAATAGAGCAAGGAAGGCCAACTCAGCAAATCAATTGCAATGAACATCTCATCCTATATATATATCTGCAAAGATATATACACACATTTCACACGTTGTGGTTATTGTAATAGGAGCCTAGTATCCACCAGTGATGTACATGACAAGTAATTTATATACCATAAAATAGCACTGATATATGCTCTCTACCTCCTCCTTTATGGCACGGTAAATTAAACCCGTTAGCTATCTGCAGGCTTAACATTAATTAAAATTTTACTGACCAGTTAGGCTATTCATATAAGATGTAAAATAAGATATCCATGTTTTTAACTGGGCTGATTCCAGCTGCCTGATTGCTGATTTTCCAGGCAATGTGCCTGCCTTGGCTCTCAGTGCTGAGCAGGTATGGGAGCACTGACTTAAACTCAGACCTCCCTGATGCACACTGGTCTGTGGGTGGCATTAAGGGTGAAAACTGCTATTTTGGGGGTGGAATTGTTTAGTCTGGAGAAGAGGAGGCTGAAGGGAGATCCTATCACTCTCTGCAGCAGCCTGATGAGAGATTGGTTGGATGGGGCCCTGGAAACTGACCTGGTGCCTGATTTAGTGGTTGGCAACCCTGCCCATGACAGGGGGTTGGAACTAGATGATCTTTGAGGTCCCTTCCAACCCAGCCCATTCTGCGATTCTATGATTCTATGATGATTGCAGTGAAGTGGGCGACAAGCGATAGGGCAGGAAGAAATGGCCTCATGTTGTGCCAGGGAAGGTTTCAGTTGGGCATTAGGAACAATTTCTTCACGGTGAGGGTAGGCAAGCACTAAAACAGGCTTCCCAGGTCAGTGGGGGAGTCTCCATCCCTGGAGATAGACAAGGGATGTGTGGACATGGCACTAAGGAACATGAGTTAGTGTAGAGGGCTCGGTAGGCCAGGCTGACGGCTGGACCAGGTCTTTCTTGAAGGTCTTTCCCACCCACCCACCGCACCACTCCGCAGCATTCAGCCCCCTCACCGGCTCCTCCAGCTACCTGTGGTGAACTGGGCGAGGGCCGGCTGGCTCTCGTTGGCGCCCCGGAGGGCGCTGACAGCGAGGTGGTAGCGGGCGCCGGGCCGCAGGGCCTGCAGGGAGTACTGGCTGAGGGGGGGCTGCAGGCGGAAGGTGGTCCTCCCGCCCTCCCCGTCCGCCAGCCCGTACTTCAGCAGGATGGCGTCCACCCGGGCGCGCGGCGGCGTCCACTCCACAAAGGCCACTGTGTCGGAGACGTCCCGCACCAGGATCTGCGTCGGGCCGTCGATGACTGCAGAGGGTGGGGGAAAGGAGGGGTGGTTAACTGGGAAGAGTTGGATGGGGAAGGGCAGCAGGTATGGGGACATCAAGCTGCCACTCGGCCTTCAGAACAGCGTGAATTAGAGGTGGCATGGGCAAGAGGCTTGATTTTTCCAACCTAAAGCGCTCACAGGAGCTTGGTCATGGTGGGTTCCTAGTGCCTTATTCCAGACCCTCCACTTTCCTGACACCTCTCTTGAGCAGAGCATTACAGATGCATGCCGATTACAGACACGATGCAACTTCTGCCCTTCTCAAGCTGAGTGCTGGCAACAGTTCCTCTCTGTCTTATTCAGGAGTCATCTCCCAGAATAAAACCTCCTACATTTCTCTCTGGTCCGTTTTCTTTGCTCCTAGATAACTGCTCATACTTGGTGATGCATAGAAAAAATGCAGTTTTCCTTTGTGCCCGGCTCTTCAAGCCATTCAAAATGCTTTTATCGACTATCTCCTTCTTTCCACTCAATTTACTCTTTTCCAGGCCTTTCTATGGTTGGCAAAATTTATCAGCAACGATACTCTGTCTATTATGGCTCTTGAAAGGTGTTGACAATGTGTTAAATAACACAGGGCCAAGGACTGATCCAACCATCAGGAGCTGAAGAAAGTCTCTAGACATGTTCCAGCATCAGTGCCAGCTCCTACTTTGTAGCTAAGCTGCAGGATCAGCTCTTGGAGCTGCTGACGTGTTAGTGCTGGGGAGGGAGGGGAAAATGCAACTGCGTGGATGAGGCTTCATGACCAGCTGGGAGCAGGGAAATGGAGGGTGTCCACCACCAAACCCTATCAGATAAAGGGGTTTTAGCTAAGGCATTCATACCTGAGAGGTATGTTTAGGACATTTTAACTCTAATTTTGCAGAGAATTAGGCTCTTTCTTCCTCCTCCAGTGCTTGGTCAAGGGACATCACAGGTTCAGAGCCCACGTGAGGGATGCTTTGAGTCCAGCAGGACCATCAACATGGGCAGATGCTCCTGTGCCATGGCACTGCTGATGTGCTGGCTGCCTGTTTTATCTCTTCTGCGACCAAAAGGTGGTGAAAAAACCACACTGGTCTTGTAGTTCGAGCTGTGCTGCGTATGTCCTTTACATGACATATATTGGAAATGTCATGATGTAATAAGGGTGTGCTGAAAGCTGAGCCCCAGAGTGGTAAATCCTGGAGGCTATATGCAGGGGTGGGAAGGATGAAGGAGGTTGGAACAAACACGTGGGGTAATTGGGGGTAGTGGAGTGAGGTCTGGGGACAAAAAAAGCAACAGAGGAGGAAGGATGGCTGGGAAGCAGAGATTTTAGGTTGGAGCTGGCTGTCCAGCTTGGCCAAGGCTCCTTCAAACTGTGCATTTCATGTTGGTGGTGAAGATGACCTTGCGAAAGTCATCTGCTTAGTGTGATGTACCAGCCTCTCTTTTTTTTCCCCTGACTTCCTAGGAAAAGGGAAAGGTTTGCCTTGACCAGGAGATGTCTCTGTTAAGCCGTGTCAAGCTCAGCAGGACTGTACTGAGGAAGCTCAGATCTGCAGCCAGAGAGGGGCTGCCTAGTGGAGGGACCATCCTTATACCACCCCTTCCTCTCCAAAGCCCCAAATTAGCAACTCCCCATGCTCTGCCCATTGCCACATCCTCTTGGTGAGGAGGGGACTGCGTTCTTTCACACACACCAAATTTCATCAAGCTGCTTCTGGCTCCCTGCCCCACTGCCTGATTTGCCTGAATGGGTGGGAGGACAGGGCGTGTATGAAGCAGGTGGGAGCTTTAATCCGGAGGAGATGAGTAGGCAGTGCACTTTTAGAGTTGTTTCTTGGGTGCGTCCAGCCTCCCAAATGTGCCCCGGGTGAGATTAACGGAGAAGAGGAATTCATGCAGCTATACTGTACAAGCTGACCAGAGCCGTGGCTCCCATGCATCTGTAGCTTGGCCATTTGGGTTGTGCTAAGCATTCAAATTGAGAATACTGGATGAAGAAAACCGCTTTCGTGTATCTGATGCCCCAGCGCCTGGCTTGGGCAGCTTTCTAGCCCCAGCAGATGTTGTGTTTGGAGCTGATTTTGCTATGGGGTGCTAAGGTTCTCGGGATGCGCTGCCCGATGCCGGGCTCACTCACGGGTGGAGATGCTGTCAGAGGCTGGGGGGCTCCTGGCTTGGTCCTTCAGAGCCACCACGGTGACGGTGTACTCCTCTCCTGGCTTCAGCCCCGTCTGGTTGAAGGTGGTGACGGTGCTGGGGAGCTGGGCGATCACACCGCCCTCGTTGTTCTGCCGGGGACGGGGGGAGAAAAGGCATCAGGAAGGAGGAATGGGTTTAAAAAGAACAGAAAAAGCTTTTTCTGGGGGAGTACGGGCAGTGATGCACGGCAAGGTGTTGAGTCAGCCCCGTACCCCCAGATCACGTCCTCACCCCAGCACGACTCATCATGGAGATGCAGGATCTTGGGGCAAAGTCACCCACCAGATGTGGAGCACTTGAGCTGTAGAGCTGGGAAATGCTCCCATCCCCTCTCCTGCCTCACACCTTGCTGTGTTTTGCCATCTGAATATTCTCCAGATCAGAAAAGATAAAACCAAAGCCTCCTTTTGCCTGCATGGCTGCTACCCAGGTGCCAGGAGCCGTCTATGTTTCATGCAGGGGTGAAACCATCGCGTCCTTATTTTGGAATCCCCTCCTTTTAAAATATCTCGATTGAGTTCATTATACTTTCTGTTTTGTGCTCTGAAAAGCATGTAAGTCTTTTAAGCAACTGCAAATGTCACCTTCCCTGCCAGTGTTTGGACAATGGATCTTTTCTTTCCTCTGTCTTTACTAATAACACGCTAAACAAATCTGTGCACATAGCACTCAATCCATATTCATCTCTTTTCCTCATTAAACAGGAAATCTTCCATTTTACCCATAAATTGCCATCTCACCTTGCCTAATTTTCTTTTCTATGTCTGTCATCACTCCAGCCTTTCACTGATTGCCATGCGGAGCTGCTCTCATTGCCCCAAATATCCCTGCATTGCTTTCTCTTTCCTTTATGCCCGCCAGCGTGAGCAGATATGCAATAACTGCCCTGATCTTTTATCTGGGGACCATTTGGGGTGTGGAGGGTGTGCATGCCCCTTGGGGACACCGAAGACAAAATTAGTGTCCCCACACCCAGTTTTTGGGAAGGCAGCTTGACCTCAATTTGCAAGCCCACAGGGAAGGGGTTGTTTGCAATAGGGCTACTTTAATGCTATTTTGTTTTTCTCATTGCTGCCTTTTGGGTTTTGCTTTTAATTGGGGTGCAGCAATGGTTTTGCATCTGTCCGAGCGAGCCATGAGAGTGGCTTCCAGGCAGCCGGGGAGACAGCACCCTCTGTCTTGTTTCAGGGGCAAAGCTGATTACAGACTTGAGTAAGCCCGATTTCAGCAGCAGGAGCACAACTGCATCTTCACAATGCAAGACCACACGCTTGATGGACGGTGCTAAAATGAAAGCCCTATGAGCTGCAACCATTCCCATCCCTGAAAGTCTGCCCGAGGAGCAGCCTTCCTTTTGTACTTTATCTCTTTGTTTCATTCACAACATGTTTCTTGCTGGTTTTAAGCTTAAAAAAGGGAAACAGAAGCCAACAGCTTGCTTCAGTGGGCTGGCTTGAGGAAAACCTATTGCTGATGTCCTTGTGGGAGAGACGTTTGCTTCTATCCCACAAATTCCTCACCCCAAAACTCGTCTATACCTATTTATCTGCTTCAGGGGGAATAGTGCTGAGATTAATTAACAAGTATCAGTGAAATGCTTGAATGATGCATGATTTGTTTGACACTAGACCAAAAGCTCCAATGGTTTTCTCCTGGCATTGCCCTATTTTGCACCATTGGGTTGGGACTACATCATCTTTAAGGTCCCTTCCAACCTAAGCCATTCCATGATTCTATTACTTCGTTTCATCCTGAAATACAGCATTTTTGTATTCTAATCATGATGCTCTCGGTTTTGTAACCGCCGTACCCAGACTTCAGCTTCTGGCACAATCTGTGGATCAAACTTTGCACCAAGATGCTCCCAGCCCTTTTTGGAAGTGGGGAATGAGTTATCTCAGGCCCCCGGGCCCCTGTTTTGTGCTGTGCTGTGTCTCATGACACTTTGCAGTTGAGAGCTGTGGAAACTTTGGGGCCAAGTTCTGCTGTTCCTACTGCCCAGAGCTGCCTGACTCCAGCGAGGATTTTGTACAAGCGAAAATGGCATAATTGAGCCCTTAATCAGCATTTCTTTTACTGCTGGGGATTGAAAGCCTCTTGTAAAGAGGCTCCATATACAATTGAAGCTATACTTATGGCTAAATGGTGTAGAAATTATGAATATAGATGAAATACTTGACGTACAATTTTTGTTACTGCATATGGAAAATAGGCGATATTTAGGGCAACACTTTCATCTTTTTCATCTTTTCTGGCACCAGTTCTACCTGCTCATCACTGCGATTAAAATGGCGTGGCAGGAACTATCTGGGCATGTGGCTGGGGATGCTGGAGCCCTGTAAGTTTAGGGCTGGTCACTGAGATCTGGCCTTCTTGGGGCGGCTTAAGGGTGCACGCCACGATGCTGTGCTGCGGGGTAGCGGTACCTTGGGGATGAAGCTGATCTCCCAGCCATCGAAAGGGAAGGAGAAGGGCTCCCACTGCACCTCCACGGTCGTCTCTGTGATGGTCTTGAACTTCAGCCCCTGCGGCGTGGCCAAGTCTAGAAGGGACCAGGAGGTGGTGAGGGCTGGGGCGACCTCCCTGCAGCTATTGTGTTATTGGGGTGATGGAAATGGGCCCTGCTGGTCTCTGCTGGCAGCATCATTGTCCTTTTGTGCAGGAGGGAGAGGAAGGGGATGCTCTCCAATGTAGCATCCCACTGCACTGCACCCAGTAACACCGTGCCAACAGGGTGAGCGATGGCGTTACAAAAGGGCTACTGGCATCACTTGCTTTCCCCCTGCTCTCTCTGCCTTTAATTTCCCAAGGATGCTTTCTGGAGGCTGCTGTCACAGCCTGCTGTTCCCTTTTTCCTCTGGTACTAAGAACCTCATGATGCACAGCAACGTTCCCTCTTGCTGTGCCGTTACTGTGTTGTGGGGATTTGTCTTGGGGAGCCCATCCAGAAAAAGGAGCAGAACCCGTGACTTGTATGACATATCACAAAAACATAAGATATTTTGGGGCATGTTCTGGGGGCTTCAAGCAAGCACTGAAATTTTCCTTGATTTTCAGCCATTCAGGTTTTCCATCCCAAACAGGGACTTCCTGCAGAGAGTAGAGTCATTTCCACCTCTCCTTTATCCCCATACAGATAGACATATGGGTAAACATATCCCCAGTATTTTTTTTTTTTGAATTCTCAATTTTCTGCTGCCGGAAGGTCTTTACAGAAAATGTGAGCTAGCTAGAGAAAGCTGCATGACACCGTGGCAAGACAGTGTGTTGTATCAGAAAAGCCATCATAGGATAGGTCAAATATCAGATGGATGCACCTTTACAGGCTGCTGTGAATGTTCCTCATTATTTGGGCCAGTGCTGTCTTCTGCAGCCATCTGATGAGCGTCACCTCTGGTTACTGGGGTACCAAGTGACAAGTGCAGCAGATACTTACTGGTCGTCACCTTGGTGGTGACAGGGCTGCTCAAGACATCGCTGATGACCGCGTAGATGCTGATGTTGTAGGCAACACCTGGCTCCAGCTCCGTGATGGTGATGGTGCTCCAGTCCCCAGGAACCCGCTGCTGGAGCTGGGATCCCCCTGGCCCTGCTGGCTGGTATGATACCACGTACTCGGTGGCTGCCCCGGGGCTGTCCCATGCCAGCTCAATGGAGCCGTCGCTGATCCCTGTCACGCGCAGGTTTTCAGGAGGAGCCACTGATGGGAAGAGAGAGGGAGAGCGTCAGGACATACATGGCTTATCTTCTGGCCTTGGGTGAGGGAGTGTGGGTCTGGTGGTTGGACATGGGTAAGGGCTCTTGGTTGGGGGTTATGTGCTCACGTGTTTTATTGCAAGGCAAAGGCTCAGGAGAACCTGTTTGTACTGCTGTTGTAACAATGGGTCACCACCAATGTTTGAACAAAACTCAATGTCTTTTTGCTTGCTTCCCAAACCTTTGTACATCTCTGGGGGATGGGAACAACAGGGAGGCAGTCCAGCTAGGGGACCTGAGCACAAAGGGCTCCACCAGCTATGGGTTCCTCCCACGCTGCGTGGTGCTCCTGTGGGACTCTGGGAACTTTGTGTCCCTTCCTCACGCAAACAGGTCTGACTCCCCCCACACGCCCCTGCTACCTGCCGAGCAGTCCTGCCCTCCGTAGCCATCCTCGCAGACGCAGAGGCCATCCTGGCAGACACCTCGTCCACTGCAGGCGTTGGGACACCTCAGCCACCCGCAGTCCTCCCCGGCATAGCCCTCGGCGCACACGCAGGTGCCATTATCACAGTGTCCCCTTCCTGAGCAGTCACGGGGGCAGCGGGGCTGAGAGCAGTCCTCCCCACCGAAGCCCTCCTCGCAGATGCACTCTCCATCCACGCAGAGCCCTCGGGAGCCGCAGCCGGCGGGGCAGCGGAGCTGGGAGCAGTCCTCGCCGCCGTAGTCGTTGTCGCAGACGCACTGACCCTCCAGGCAGACCCCGCGGCTGGAGCAGCCCCGCGGGCATCGTGGCTCTGAGCAGTTGCTGCCCGCCCAGCCCTCGCTGCAGACGCAGCGGCATGACTCCAGGCTGAAGTTCCCGTGGCCGCTGCACGGTAAGGTGTAATCCAGGCGTCCTGCAAAACGACGTGGGACGGGCGGTCAGAGTCCCGTGTAGGGTGTATGAATGGAGGGCTAGCGGCAGGGATGGTCCTCCCTATGGCTGAGCTCTCCTGCCTTGCGGGATTTGGTGGCTTTGGGGCTGGCTGAGGCATAGTTTCATTGTGGGTCACGCTGGGGCTCAGCGTGGGAGCTCTAGTCTCAGCTCCTGGCTGTGGACCTGCTGGATGCCAGAGCTCCTCTTAGTTTCTCTGTATTTCCCTAGGGAAAAAGTGCTACTTGGCCAACCCCTCTGCACCAGCCGTGACTCAGTGGGCTCTGCTGTCTCGTCTCCTCTCATGTTTCATTGTACAGTTGAGAGATCCCAATATTATGTCCCAGTATTATGACCAAAGATGTAATATTCATCCCTATCCTGGTGATTCCAGCTGAGATGGAGCCATTGGTTTGCACATGAGTTTGGGCACACTAGGGCTGTGGGAAAGCAGGGAGAGCACACGGCCACCTCCTGTGATGTCCCTGCTTTGCTCAGCAGGGTGAGGAGGAACACATGAGAATGAGGGCACCAGTTGCTCTGATGCTGCTGTATGGGAACTGCTGAGTCACGGCCTGAACCACTGATGGAGCACCTGGAGAAAAGCCCAGTCAGCCCTGGGAGCACAGGTGAAGGCAATTCACAGTGGGACTAGAAGGGCTGGAGCCTGGCTCCTCTTAGGCCTCATTTAAGGGCTGACTGCCACTGAGGAAGCATCTCTTTCTGGAGATCCCTCCTTGGGGGAGCTTTCCTTGCAAATCCTGAATCTTCTGATACAGGTGAGTGATCTACTTCCTTTCCTTTGTAGCACCTTTCTGTCATGCCTGTCCTTCCAGCTCTTTTGCAATGCCTTTTCCATTGTGTTGATCTTTCCAGTCACTACAGCTGCCAGTCCTCCCACCTTTTGCCCCACAGCATGGACTTGTTGCTTCAGCTTTGGGTTTACACCAGCCTGGTTAATTCTTCCCTTGCTGGCTTTGCCTGCTCTTCCTTGTATGAAATAAGGGAGGAGTGGAACCCTTTAAGTGCTGCCTCCAACCCTGAGGAAGCCTCTGCACCATGAAGCCCACAAGTTGCGAGACTTTTTATCCCCCTAACTGAACCTCTCATTCTAAGTGAGTTATCTGGATGATAACTGATGGATACTCGCATAGCAAGGCTTAGCAGTGTGCTAAGCCAGGCAGACTGGTCTGGGCTCCTTTGCAGGATGCTTCCCGCCCCAGAAACTGCAAGCACTGGGAATGGCTATCAGGTTCTCTTCAGATCTCAGCCTCTAGTTAAGTTATCAAAGGAAGAGAGAGGATGCTTGTAGGTGTGCTGTAAGACAGCTCTTTCCTTGGGGATGTGCCTCAGGCTGTGGGGTAGGGATCCTGCTATAATTTCAAGTGTGGTGAATTGAAAGCAGCTTGGGTAAAATGAATGAAATTACTCCAGTTTTACCTCGGCACGCACCTGCGGTCTGAGTGAAGACTCCAACTAGTGATAAATGTTTAATGGGACCAGCTCCATATGTTGCAAGCAACCCAAATTGTTCCATTGGTGTTTCAAATGAATTCCTTTAAATCAGGCTTTTCCCATTGCTCTTCCCACTCAACTTTAACCCTTGCTGTGCACGCGGCCGTGGCTTTCAAGGGTGTTTTCAAGTCTCTTTTCAGCTCACGGCTGATGGGTGCCACACTGGGGGTATCTGAGTGGGACTGAGCCAGGCCTGGAGCCAGGAGGTGCCCTTCCAGACAACACCTTTCAGGGGTTACCTGGGAGATCAGAGGCCAGCTGTCTTCTAGCACCTGTGCTACTGGACAGCAGACTCTAACCCAAACCTTTCACAGCCCACATTGTTATCACTTATCTCACTATCACAAAGGGACTAAGTGGCGCCTTTACTGGAAAAACCCTGTTTGGGGGGGGGGGGGAGGACTCTGAGAGCTTCACCAATGTCTTAGTTCCAGCTGAGATGGAACTGTTTTCTTCAGAGTGCATGTTTTGCTTCTGGGAGAATGCTGATAATGCACTGATGTTATAGTTGCTGCTAAGCAGTGCTGTGCGGAGCCAAGGCCATTCTCAGCAAAGGGCCCAAGGAGCTGGGGGGGACAGATTGGGAAGCTCACCCCTTATCAACCACAGTTTTATTTGTAATGGGATTTTAGCTCTGCCCAATGGATACACTTCTGCTTATGGGGTTTCCACAGCAGATGTGCTTTGGGAGCTTAAGTTACTGAATCCCTCCCAGGAAATTCCCTGTCTTGGAGGCCCTAAGCTAGGCTTCTCTGTAATGGCACAGTCGTGACACAGTGGCTTTACATTTTCCTCCATTGCTACTCTGAGTGGCATTGCCAGTTCTGTATTTATTTATCCTGCCTTTTGCTTGGGCCCTGAGTCCCCCATGAGAGCTAACAGCATTGCATTACTACCTGTGGCTGCATTTTCTTGGCAGCAATTGGAGTTGCATTGGTCCCGGAGCATGGAGACCTCCCTCTCCAGCATCTCAATCCTGCTCAGCAGCTCCTGCAGGGACGGGAGGGAGGTGGAGCACTTACAGGCCTGCTTGGGCAAGTTTATCCTGTGGGTGAAGGTGACCTGGCTCTCGCTGTCGGAGGTCTGCTCCGTGTATTCCGCCAGCCTGTCGTCTTCTGAACTCACCTCCTCAGCCGAAGACCTGAGCATGGAGGAGCAGCAGCTGTCCAGGGGGACGTTGATGTTGTAGATGTGATGGAAGACCATGGGCTGCTCTTTGGTGGGTGGGCTGCAGTTGGCCAGGCCCCCCTCCTCATCCACTGCTGGCCTCTCGGCTGGTTCTGTTGTCACCTCCAGCCGGCACTCAAATGGCTTCAGGACAGCACCCAGCAGCAGCAAGTTGAAGCTGATGAGCACGTTTCTCAGGACTGGGTTTTCACTGTCAGTCCCCATTTTCTTGAGAGAGGGAAGAGCCTTCTAAGCCAACCTTGGCTGGCCAAGCGTGCGGAGGACCTGTGGACAAAGAGGAAAGGGAGTGTGGTTAGTGTTAGACCTGACACTGCACTCAGGTTAGAGAGGCAAGTAGTCTAGAGAGATGTGGGGCCAGCTTTACACGCGCACAGTCTCATTGGCCTTGGTAGAGCCCAAAGCAGCCCCGGGAAAAGCCCAGGGCTGGGAGGAGAAGATGGGCCTTCTCCAGAGCATGCAATCCCAGCGTTCTGGCTCCAGCTGACAAACAATGATAGAAGAAGAATTTTATTCCTATAGTATTTTTAAAAGTTACAGTTGATTTGGTACTAACAAAGTCTGATGTACCTGTGTTTCCAGCAGAAATGCAGTGGCTACTGCATTCAGTGCAACATCAGCACAGAGCATAGGGCATAAGGGGTTAAAGCATGGGTGCCTGCAATGTGTGAGTGATGGCAACGCATGGGTGAAAATGCTGTGTCCCTACTCTTCTCTGGACACCTCCATGAGCACACATGGTGCCCCAGGAGCTGAGCCTGAGGTTGCTAAGCTTCCTACAGTAGCTATAGGAACAGCATCCTCAATGCAAAACACTGTTAAATTACACCATGCAGGCTTGAGCTCCTTTAGGTTTGTGCTCTGAGCAGACAAATCCCTTGTGATGAAGTGGCTTCACCTCCTACCCATGCTCTGGATTATGGGTTAAAGTTGCCTTGATTTGAAAATAGATAGCTTCTCACTTCTGTATCTATTGCAAGTCCTCAGGTAGCAATCTGGGCTCGAAGGACATGATTATCTGCAGCCAAAAACCACCAATGTCAGCCCACTTGTGCTGGGGATGGATTTGGTCCCATTACTCTTGCTGGGACTGTTGTGTGCTGACCAGTGCTTGCCACCAGCCAGTTTGCCATGAGGCATCACTGCCTGATCCATCCCAGGATAGAGTGGGTAGGTGAGGCTGGGGCTGCAATTGTATTGCTCCCATCATTTGGAGGTCGGTGGTCCCCAGTATGGATGAGGTCAGCCACTGGGACTCTAACAGAATCTTGTTTTCCCAGGAGTGTCTTAAGCCCTGGGGGAGGAATGGATGAGATCTGGTCCCATTGGGATGAAACCTGCCTTGAGGAACCAATGTCCTTGTGCAGAGCCAGTCTGGTGTCCTCCAGGCCATGAAGCTTGGGTTTTTGGAGATGGGAGAGGATAGTGGTGTGCTGCTTGGCTGTGGTCTGACTTTACTGCTGTCTGCAAGGGCCATAATCATGAGCAGTTCCCCTCTCTCACTGCTATCCCCCTGTTCTGAAACTCCTCTTTGAGGGACAACCGTGCCTCCCCCTCTTCCCCTGCTTCTCAGTGAAAGTATTTGTTTACTGGCTTTTCTCTTACAATACCATGGCGCTCCAGAAAATACAGCTATTCAGCCGCCTCTCAGTCTTTGCAGGGTTATTATCCCATATTACTGCAGTGTTCCTCCTGCACGTTTCTTCCAGGCTCCGTGCTCAGTGCCTGCCTCTCTTGTGAGCAGACACATGGAGCTTTGCTAGGCTTTCTCTCTCTCTCTCTTTCTTTGTGATTTCAGGCAAAGCAAATAAAATAAAATGGCTCCAAGGTGGAGTGACCTCCCCGCCTTTTCAGATGGGGGGTGGCACAGAGTATGAGATATGTTTCCAGCCAACAGTGGTTGCTTTCACCACTGTAAGCACATGGTGGGTGCCAGGGTGAGTTTGTGGGTGTGTGATATAATCCACCTGCCAGCACTCTCCATATTTATATTTCAGCCATCATCCTCCATACCAAAGAGGTTTTATCCACTTGGCTTGCTGGCCATCACAAAGGCTGGAAGAGGAGGAAGAGGCAGAAACTGTCTGACTCTTAGTGTTGACTGAGCTGCCACCTGGATGCTCCAGTGCTGAGATGGTGTGACCAGCAGCCTGGACTTAGTGGGCAATGAAGCCAAGCAGCTGAGATCCCTTTCTATGGAGAGGGACACAGCCTTTCACCCAATGGTGTTGGCTCTTGAAAGCCATGAGGGAAAGATATCCCTACAAGGAAGACTTGATGTTTAACTCAGGTAAATGGACCACCATGGAGAAAGGTATCTTGAGGGTACTGGCTGTGGTAGAGGTGATGTATGGAATTAACTTGAATGATAACACCAAACTCAAAGACTCAGATGATGTGGTGTGTATACAACCGATGTGGCAGAGAGTTGTACAAAATGGACCACCACCGTATGCCAGCACCCTGACAGGGATGAACTGGAAAGATAATAAAAGACCAAGGCTGAGTGAAGTGGCCAGCCTACTTTGACAATAAGAAAATAGTCTCTCTTCTTCCCTATGGACCTGTGTCTTTGCTGTGGAGAAGCTGTCCCAGGAGGCCCAGTGATTCAAAGATAATATGTCCTGCTCCTCACCTGTGCAAAATGGTATCTGAGCTATTAGAAGTAAGTGTTCCTCTGCTCAAGAGAGAGGATGTAGTGGATACACACCATGAACCTCCTGTGGTTTTTACCTGCGTGATGTCCTTTGCTCCTCACAGTGACTCTGGCTGCAGTTCTGACAACAGGAGGAAGCAATGGAGGTGGGATGGGTGCACCCTTGGTGGTAATTTGGAGCTAACTGGCCAAAGCTAGCCACAACTAAGCACAAAGGAAAATAACAGAAGCCAAGTCCTTTGCAGCAGTTGCATGCTTTCACCCTGATGGGGCCCTGTCCTGGTGGGGTCCATGCAGGGGCTTCTCCCACTTTGGTACCACCAGGCCCAGTGCAACACCCCATGATCCAGCCTGGCTCAGTGGGGCTGTATGCATTGCCCACCAGCAACCCCCAATCTTCATCCACTCCGGGCTCCTCTGCGGCCCCTTGGTGGCCCTGGCTGACTCCTCTTGTCCCCAGCTGACGGAGAGGCCAGGCACAGGGGGAGGCAGGGGGACTAATTAGCGCTGCCTGCCTTTGATTGACTCACTGGCGTGCAAGGCTCAGTGCGAGCTCCTTGGCCTCTCTCCCTGCTTTTATTTTTTTCGTGCGTGTTCAGTGGGGAAGGAATGGTGGCTGCAAGCCAGCAGTGTGGAGCTGGGCCAGAGCTTCAAAGCAAGATCATCGCAGAGCAGCTTAGATGGTAGGAATGAAATAAGGTCCTCCCTCAGGTCTCCATCACGGCAGGTGCCTTTGGGGTGCTGCCAAGTGCCCATTTCTTGGGGGGTGAGTGGTGGCATCACCACTCTGCCCACCCCACTCAATGGTTTTGGGCAGTGGTGATGCTGCAGAGGGGTGCATCCCCGTGGCACAATGCTAAGGAAGATCTCTCTTTGTTTTCTTTTATTATTATAAACAGGGCCATGGGAGCATTTTGGGGCTGCAGGTATGTCTCAAAGCTTATCTACCAAGGGAGAGAGGCCACATTAACAACAGGTTTGTGGGTGAATCTGGGGCCTGCCCAGTGTGAGTTAAAGTTCAAATTCAAGTTGGGTGAGCACCAAGCACTTCAGCTTTGGGGATCTGTGAGATGATCAATCTGCTGCTGCTTACATGTGTGGGGCTCAATAAAAGGAAACAATCTAAAACTGAGAAAAACATAGGAGCGCTGCTTCCAGCAGCAGCAAAGCGCTCTACCTCCCAGATGTCCTCCCCTCACCAAGGATTTGTGTCCTGGGGGCCTACAGTTGAGGAAGTGAAAAGCCCTGATACATTGTGCAGTGCATCCACCTGAATTATAGATTTTTGTGGCCCTGAGCACCATCTGCAGCCCTTAGTTTATTGCCTGTAAACCTGGCCTTGACAAGCCCAAACCATGATGCGCAATGGATGTGGGTATGGCACAGCTGCAAAAACCACTTGGTTTTTGGGGAGCATCTTGCTGGAGGTGATTTAAGGTTTAAAAAACCCAGCAGCATCCCTGTGCAAAAACAGACTGAGTGTTTTGCTCTGGGGTGTCAGGTGCCCCCAGGACCCATAGGACTGATGCAGGTTGGCTCTCGTGACGTGGGTACCCGGAGAGTGAGTGCTTTTCCCCCTCTGACTAATTGCGTGGTTAAGGATGAAATACTCTGCTGCTTTAAACAGCAGTTCCCTAACTATATGTGGAGGAAGAAATCTATAGTTCCCCGAGCTGCCTGTAAATTCGGCAGGCTTAATAATTCATGTATGCCTTTGTGATTGCAGCCTACATTATATCTTTCTTTCATTACACGCTTCTTTATTGAATTTTAGTGGCATATATCAGTAGCCTCTCTACGCTCCCGTGGGAAGAGTTGAGCACAAAGTTTTGGGACGAGCTCTTTTCATTTACATGTGAGGAGGTGGAGCCTGAATCCGGTCTGTGTGACCCCACAGCATACTCAGGTGATGCTCAGCACGGCAGCTTGCAGTGCTGTATGCAATGCCCTGCTCTCTGCTCTGCAGACCCTTTTCCCCCCAGAAATGCTCAAGTTTACAAAGGAAGGGCTTCTGGAGATCCCACCTTTAGAGTCACAGCCACCAGCTCTGCCTCTCACCCTCACATGCAACTCTGCTGGCCCCAGAACTGTGCTGGTGATGCTCTGAAGCCATAAAGGAGGAGTTAACCGTAATTACAGAGCATTGCGGGGCACAAACACCCTCTAAATCCTCTCCAATTATGTGGTAGCACTTAATCTACAGGGAAACTGTAGTTTAAGAGCAAAAATAAATATGAGGGTTTTTTTGTCTTCAGCATGGGCACTGGTCATTAGTTTTGGAGGGTGATGGAGGACCTGGAGGCAGGGCATGGTAGGGGCTGTCAGATGGGGCTGTGTCCCACAGGGATTTGTTGAGAATTGCTGCTAGATCCAACCATACAAATGAGCTTTTAGCTGTTCCCATACCCAGGCTTGCCCAGCTCTGCTTTTCCTTTGCTATTCTCCTTTTTTTTGCCCATCCTAAATGGACTTCAGGTGCAAATGACTGTGAGATTGCTTTCTAATTACAGCTACGTTTAGCACCTGGATGGCAGGAGCTTGGTGTGGGGCTGTGGGGATCTGGTGGAGCATCACACAAGCAGGCAGTTTCTATCCTTCTCTTTCCCTCTCCATCAACCATGGCTTCTCCCACCTCTGTTCCTGGCATGCCTCTCTTTGCCCATCCTTGCACAGGGCTCATGGACGTAAGGCGCAGGACCACGTGGGCATCCTCCAGCAAGGAGAAAATCCAGCCCAAGAACCCAGATCCCTAGCGAATTCACCCCACCTGAACAGCACTGGCTTTGGGTCTCTCTCAGCCACGTGTGGGTTTTTTTTTTTCCCCTGTTTGCTCTCAGCACACAGCTCCAGGAAAGGCAGCAAAGCCTCGTGCTCGTGTATCTGCTGCTTGCTGTCATGTTTCATTAGTGTGTGAGCCATCCTGCTCCTCCTCGGAGCTGTGTGTGTAGCTGCGGTGGATGCGAATTACCCAGCACGGGATGCTCCCATCCCAGCTCCTCCAAAGCGCTGCCAACCGCTGCCCCTGCCCGGTGGTAGCGACGCAAATTAATGTGTGCAACACATCCATGTGTGCATCCAGAAGCCAGATGCGTGTGCAGGAGGCCATGCAGTGCATTTTAGGAGGGCAGTGTGATGCTCACCCCCAGCCCCACTGCAGGGCTCGGGCTGGTTTCTGCCATTGAGAAGACAACCAGAGCAGGGAAACGAATCGTGGACCTGCTGCAGAGACTTCATTTGATAAATAATGTATATAGAGTTTGCAGTAATAACCACTTTTTCTTCCGAGCCAGCCAGCCAGGCTGGCTTTGACACATCCTGGCTGTACTGTCAGATAGGTTAATCTGTTTTATTTATTTATTTTTTCCACCTCAGATGAGCTGCATGCATGTGAACAGAGAGGAGGTGGCAGCCCTGGCTCTGCACAGGGATGCTTGTGGCTGCCCCAGATCTGGGGCTGCTCCCCTCATCTTTGGCCTCAAGCAAGCACCCATCCCCTGCTGTCTGCCCACCTGGGCTCCCTCGTTCAATCCTGACACCACATCAAGGAAGAGTGAAACCCCCATTTCTACATCCCTCTGAAGCAACCAGAAACAATCAGTGCTTTGCACTGCATGGGAAACCAAGATGCTTTGGGAAGCAGCAGTGCCCCAGTGTGGACTGGCACTGAGGACCTGAGGCAGGCTGGGTTTTTATTGCCCTATAATAAGCAAGTACCTCATTAAGGAGTGGACGTAAATGCATAATGTAATTTTGCTGAGCCTGGAGCTGGTGCAGGGCATGGGAGCTTGGAAGCATGCCTGCTGGTCTGTCAGAGTTTGTAGGCTCCAGCTTGCTTCTGCTCACTTAAATTCTCCCACTAGCACCATGAGCACTGGGTTGGACTGTTTACAAGCCAGCACTTAAAATCAATTTTAAGGTTATTTTTTGGCTGAAGAGCTGCATGGAGATGCAAGTCTTGGGCTGAAGGAGACCCTTTGGTCGTGTGGCAGTGATGTGCCATACCCCTCGCGTTGTGTCACAGCCCATCACCATGTTGGCTCAGTTCCCTCCCCTTCCTCGGTCCCCAGCGCCCACATGCACATATGTGCAGTTGCCCTTTCCTGCTCGGAGAAAGCTGGTTCAGCAC
The DNA here is from genome assembly GCF_002078875.1 of Numida meleagris. Taxonomy (NCBI): domain Eukaryota; kingdom Metazoa; phylum Chordata; class Aves; order Galliformes; family Numididae; genus Numida; species Numida meleagris. The sequence continues at coordinate 7,577,330 of NC_034415.1, read as the reverse complement.
CTCTTGTTTCTCTGAATATGAGAGTCTTATCATTTTGAAGCCCAAATTAGCCACTGCCATCTGAAGCACACTTTCTTGCTGCCCTCCTCCGCTTTTGTTCCAGTGGATGGATAAATAACGGTAAACGATGCACTGTGGTCTAGGGCTTGCTGAACTGAGCAACGAGATTGCTTGGACAGCAATTACATCACTGTGGGAAGAGCCAAAAATATGCACGGAGCTGGAGCGCAGCAGTGTGAAAGGCAGGGATTTTTGGTTGCAGGAACTTGGGAGCAAACACCCCCTGATACCAGCTGGGAGCAGGGCAGCCAGTCAGATTCAGCAAACCCAACCCACTCATTGATGTGGACACAGACCGCTGCTCTCCCGTCTTATTACGCATGGCAAACAGGATGGGGGTCAGGGCAGGAGAGATGCTGCAGTGGATGGGTGCACCCGGGCCACCCGCTGAGCCTGCAAAATCTGCAGGAAAACAGGGTCTTGGACAGGGACGGGACCCAAGGGAGCAGATCTGCTCCCATCGCCTTCAACCCAGAGCTGCATTTGCAGCCTCCTGGTCATTGGGGTGGAGAGGGGATGGCCCTGTCCTCCATGGGGCTCAGGGACAGCTTAGGGTTGAGAACATGGCTTTAGTTTGTTGTATTTTTAATCCCAGTTCTGATGGTGCAATGTTAGAGCTTCTGCACACCCAAATGCTGACTCAGCCGGGGCTGGCATCCAGACCTACTGCTCTCTCCTGGTGCTTCTCTCTGCCAAGGAAGAAGATGTCTCGGGGCCATCAGTAGCAATTGTTTGCTCTCACCAATGTGATACCAGCTCCATCCTGCAAAGAGATGCTGAAGCGGGCTGAGCCTGAGGTGAGGACCCAACACATGCACAGCCCTGCACACACAGGCTGAGGGATGCTCATCCCTCTGCAGGGGCTGAGCACACCTCCTCTGAGCCTAAAAGAACCACTTTCTAATTTTGACAAGGTCAGCAACAAATCAGCATGGAGGCAGAAGCATCGTGGGTGCCTCTGGCAGTACCATTCCCAAAGGGGAGAGGAGAGGAGCACTGGGGCTGGCAGCAGCCTGTGCCTGCAGGATATGTTTGGCTTCCTGATTTTTGAATGGATGCTGATAAATTTTCCCCACTGCTTATCCACAGTGATGGCCTGGATCCACGAAAACCCCCCTGCTGTTTTGCCTGGTAAACCCTGGGCTGAAACGTTGGGGTCCAGCCCAAAGCTGGCTCCCAGCCACACCTGGAGCCTCTGAGTGGAGCTGTGGGGCTGCGACATATCCTAGTGTTACTCCCAACCAAACAACCATGGATGCCAAAAGTGGAGAATCCAACTCACAAATCCTTCCAAGACTTACGCTAAGATGTTAAAAAAAAAAAAAAAAAAACTTTGGGAAAATGTAACTTTGGTTGCATTTCTTTGCTTTTTTGCCCCCTTGAAAGCAATAAAGAGCTTAATAGAAAATGACTTTTTGTGGATCGCGCTCTATGAAATTGAGAGAGTTATTCACTCTGCCATAAAAAAATGTATTGACTTGTTAAAACCACTCTTAGAAAGAGCATCCCAAGCTGTTAAATCCTACAGGTTTCGAGGCAACGCTGCTAGCTGCATTGCTATTACATCTTGTAAGACCTGCCCACAGGGCACAGTTTCTCAGGAAACTTGAAGCACGTTCACTGGTACTTGGGCATAGCCAAGATAACACCAGTAACATCTCTTGCATACTGGGGATTTGATCTCCTTCAATTATTTTATTTATTTTTTTATCCTCTCTCCGGCAATTTCAAGGACTTCTTGAGCTTATGCCCAGATGCTGATACCCGGGTGCATGCAGAAGTTAGCCCTTGCCCCAGGGGATTGCCCTTAACTGGGAGGGGAGGTCCTGCTTGGCATCTCACTGCCCCAGCACCAGATCCGCTGTGTTTTTTCTTTTCCTCCAACTTCACTTTTGCACTTTCTCTCTATCCCGGCATCCCGAAAGGGAAATCACAGCCACTCATTTGCAAATGGGGCTGGTGTTGGTGGAAGACCTCAGCCCAGGCATTTCTCAGCCTGCACAGTATTGTCGCAGAGCTTAAGGCGTAATAAGGCCTCCTCCAAGCAGCTGAAAATGATCTATATTGAGGCTGATGGCACAAGGCATTGGTTCTTTCAGCCCCATGTCCCTGGTGCCTCCCCATGCACTGGCACGAGTGTTGCATCTTTCTCCTTTATTTCTTCTTATTATTTTTTTCTCTTGAAACTCTCTTGTAACCGTAACTCCTCTTTAAGGCACTACTTCTCTCCTTGATTTTCACTGCATGACACTGCTCACGATTTATCATTATTTACCAGGGCTGGAGTCTCTGGTGATGACACCAATGGGAAATTTTCATCAACTTCCCAGGGCAGCTGCAACTGGTCGGCCATTGAGGGATCTGCGCACGTGTCAGTCCTGGAGCCAGGCCGAGTTTCTCTTCCAATTTCCCCTCCTATTCTTCACCCTCGCTGCCTGTTTTCCCTTTGGGAGACCTGTTGCGGTGTATTGTTTCTTTTTCTTTTCTTTTCTTTTTTTTTCTTTTTTTTTTCCCTTTTATTTTTGTTACTGTATATAGCAGAGTTTGATCTGGCAGCCAGCCAGGGGACTTGCAATTGCTTTGTCCTTTGGTTGTGCTGGGTTATTTCAACTTCCAGTTTTTCTATTGAGAAACCGATTAAGACAAAAAAAGAAAAGTCACATCTTTAAGTGGAAGTGAACTTTTAGGTTATCTCGGAGGCAATCTCCTTAGCTCTTTTCTTTCTCGCTTTTCACCTTGATATTTTTTCAGTTGTTAGCTCTTTCATTTGCTCCTCAGGTGCTTGAGGCGTTTAAAGGATGCTTCTCCCTTCCCCAAGCAGATGCCACTTTGAACCCACCAAATCCTACCCCTGGAAGCAGAGGCAGAACAGCAAAGGTTGTAGCATTGTGGTCATGGTGGCTTGCCGACTAAGTGAGGAGTTATTGCCCAGAAAATGCCAACAAATGGCAAGAAAACATGGGACTTTCCTCCTTAGGTTTAGCAAGGAACAGGGAGCAGCTGACTTGGATGTGGGCCACACTGGTGGACTGCGTTGGTGGACCAGCCCTCATGCCAGTCAGAAAGGGGGGGGTGGCAGAATGTGAGGGGCTCTTCAAACCTTGGGTGTCTCATTACCCAGTGGTAATGGAGCCTTCAACTCCACCAACACCTCATGGGAGGGCAATACAGCAGGGTGGAGCCGTTCTGTTCTTGGGGCGTGTTAGGGCAACATCTCATTTCCAATGATGGAAAAAGCTGCTGGAGAAACTGCTACTCTGGCTTTGATTTGAGCTAATAGAGCAGAACTGCTTGGGAAAAAAAAAAGTGGGAGGTAATTTCGGGAAATAAATCACAAAATAATGGAGTGCACGGTGCCAAGAGAAAGGGAGCGAGAACAGCAGAATGAGGATAATGGTCTGCAAAAAAAAAACACTCCGGGAACCGGTAGGTGACATCTCCAGGGAAGATAATCTGAGGGATAAAGAGAGCAGGGAAGCTGGCAATTACGTAAAGTGACTGCATTAGGGGCACCAAAACAAGCCATCTTGGTGCGGAGGGACAGGAGGAAGCTGGCTCAGAGAGCTGGCAGACGTGAGGCCCTAAAGGAGTTGCAGAGAAAGGGAAATGAAAACAGGGACCCCAGCGATGAGGAGAGCAGAGCAGATGCACAGATACAGGCAGAACAAGCTCCAGCAGGCCTGCAGTTTAGTGGCTGTGGAAAACTCATTTGTAAGTGCATGGGAAGGAGAACGAGAGCGAGGGAGAGCCCAAGCTCTTTGCTTCTTGAATGGAGGAGGAGAACCAAGAGTCGTAGTGTAGGAACCCGGTGTAGGCTGTGCTTCAGCCCTCCCTCCCATCCAGCTCATTAGGACAAAATAATCACACTGGGCTCCAATCCAGCCCGGAGGAAAACATCCTCCAGGGCATTCAGAGTCAAGAGTGCTCATGTCGGCAGGGCATGCCCTGAGCTGCCTTAACAGAGCTAACCCAACCTCTGGGGCATGCCAGGTTTCTCCAAGTCCTGCAGAAGCACAGTGGTCTGGGAGCACCGTGGTGGGGCTGCACAACGAAATCACTTGCAGGATCTCAAAAATGGCCATTAACGGGACCGAAGGAAGGGCCGGGGACCTTGTGCTGAGCTTCAGGAGGAGGTGAGGAGCAGTCTGCCTGGCATGTGGGTGAATCAGATGCTCTGCCTCGTCCCCTGCAGCAGTGCCAGCGTTGCTGTGAGCTGATGAGCTCACTCATGTGTCTGTCCCAGCCAGTCACTGCCACCCAGTGCAGCCCACAGGGACCAGCCCTGCCCTGTGGCCGTGCTGCAGCCACCAGCTCGTCCCAGTCACCGTCATCTCCACTGCCGGCGCTCCTCATCTTCATCCATGCTGTGGGCTGCCCCCTGTCCCTGTCTCTTGGGTTCAGAGACCTGAAGCAAACCTCAGGGCTTGCTCAGGGCTTATTTTCCATGTCCTCTGCCCATCACCTCCGTGCTGCGTCCCTGAGGACCACGGTTCTGCCGTGCTCTTTGCCTGTCTGCATTTGTCTTGGTGGTTGACCCCTTCAGTTGATATTAGCCTCCCGGTCACCTCCACCACTGCCTGTCACAGCCAATTAGAAATACAGTCCTCTCTGCATCAGGGCCCTCCTTAAACCAACCATCTCTTCTACCTGCTGCAGTCCTCACCTCATTATAACTCCATTACCTTTAACAACAACTCCATTACCATCCATTATCTTTCTTATCATCTCCTTTACAAGGCTGTTATCTGCACCTCCTCCTCTCCAGCTATCCCCTCCTCAATTACGGTTCCATTATCTTTATTACCACCCCATTAGAGTCATAATTATTCCCATTACAATTCCAAGATCTGTGCCTCCATCCAGACACCCCGTTGTCTCCAGCAGCCCCATTACCACCACCAGCACCGCTCCTCGTTGCCTCCATTGGGTATCACGGTAATTGCCACCCTCCCTGCATTCCTAATCATCCCCACGCCGACGGCCGTCTTTTAATTATTTTTCATTACAGTTTTATTGTGTTTTGCTGTTATTACTTCCTTTACCAGCCATTCTGCTGGAGTGCTGTGATTGGAATTGGTACCTGGGTGGGAGCTGGTGCTCAGGTCCATGGCGTTATGGCACTACACTGGCTTGCAGTGGCCCTGAGTGGGTATCTTCACCCAATCCTCTGTCATAATTCCAGATTTTCACCTCTGCTAAAGCCTAATTACTGACACTGTCCTCCTGCCAGCCTCCTGCTCATTCCCACTGCAGCTCCCTGATGGGCACGGCCCCTTCTCCAGCCACCAGAGCCCCCCTCCTATCCAGGCAGAGCAGCATCCCCCGTCCTCTCTGATTTCCCATACAGAACAGCTGGCAATGGCTCCAGGTACAGTTTAATCTCTTCATTAACCCCATTATTTTGGGGGAAGAAGTGTTTTACTTGCAAAAGAAACTTTCCCATATGCCCTACGTTCCCAAATTCCCATGGTGCATCCCTGAGCACTGCATCCCATTGGTGCCCCGCTCCGTGTGGCTGCTGTGCTTTGGGCACTGCCAAAACCACCCGCCTGTGACCACGGCACCAACACCTTCCCAAAGCCACCCCATTCACTCAGGAATGATGCTGGAAGGCTCTTCCATCAGCACTGATAGGAGGGAGAATTTCTTGCTCGGCATCAGCACCGCACCTGCATTTTTTTGGGGTCTGGCGATGCTGTATCTCTCTGAATCTCATGGGAACGGCTCAGAGCAGAGCAGAATTCCTCCCATCTCCCCGGGTGGGAGGAATGGGGGGGAGCCGGGCAGGGGCAGGGCACTGTGCTGAGAGCACTGAGCTGGAGCGCTCAGCCCGTGGGCGCCTCGGCAAAGGAGGATGAGGAATCGGAGCGATTACAGAGTCACAAAATCATCAGAGGACGGGGAGACCGCCTCGCTGGAGAGATGCGGGGAGCTGAGCCTGCCCAGTCCATCAGGGAGATTGAGAGGTGGCTTCGTTTGTTCCCCTAAGAACTGTCAAGGCAGGGAAACACTAAAGAAGATGCTACACTAAAGAGCTCCTGAGCGCTGAGAGGAAAGCAGAGCAGAGCAGAGCGAGGAGGCAGGGACGAAAGGCAGCGGGGCTGGGAGATGGATGCGGGGATGCCCGCTCCGTGTGTGGGCAGCTCTCGGTGGGGCCGACGGGCCCACCCCGCTGGGATCGTGGGCGCTGGGTAATTAAGGGCCGGCGGGTAATTAACGCTGCGGTGTGAGCCGCGGTTTCGATCAGGTTGGAATGCCCCGGGGTTATTTCCCACGATCGATGCGCGTCATAAATAATGTATCCCGCGGTGGGGCGGGAGGGGGCGGGGGGGAACGCTGCCTTTCGTTATCAGATGCAGAGCTCCGCGTGGATCGGCGGCGCTGGGAGGGAGCACGGCTCAGAGCAAAGGGTGAGAAAGGGGAAGAAATACATCGAGGAGGTTTGGCTAATTCCAGCTCTGCCGAAGTGGGCTAAAGGGAGATGGCGCAGCTCTTGCTTCTGGACTGAGATAGGGTGGATATAACAGAGGGTGGAAGGGGATTTGGGAGTCAGGGGGAAGGATTTGGATGGATGGGGGAGCACCAGGAAGGAGCCCAACTCCCTGGCTTTCAGCTTCCATCCGGAGCCACAGGTTGCCTCTCGCCAAGCATCAGCTGGGCTTGCCTGAGCAATTATTACCTGGCTGCCACCACGGCTACTGCCTGCCCCATCTCAAAACTACATTTATTACTGTTATATCCTAGATGAAAAGCAAGGAAGTGGCAGTATGGTGCCGAACGCTTGCAGGGTTCCAATAACACAGCTGTTAATCCAGAGTTTGTGCCACCAGTGCTCACGGGGAGGGAACGCCTGGGGGATTTTTTAAATGACATGAAAACTCTTTGGCCAGGTCGGTCCATAACTTGGCTCCATTTTCTATCTCCTGCTCTGAGTTGGCTGCCAACCCATCATCAACCCTCCAAGTGCTCTGGGAGAAAGAATTGGGACCCAGTGCATCTCAGTGCAATTGTGGTGCCTTTCCTTGTCCTTCTATTTCCAAAAATCAGAGATCTAGAGCTGGCCTGGCGGGGACAGGGCTTTCTGGTCCCCTGGGCTGCAGCCCAGATGGCATGCACAGATTAGTGCAGCCTCCAGGGCCACCAATCCCAGGCAGTTTGGCAGGGCTGAATTCCCTCCAAATGACAAAAATAAATAAAATCTCTCTGCATTAAATGCCGGGAAGACCATGAAAGAGCTGTGTACACAATGAAAACAAATACGTGGTTAAATAACCTCTCCAACAGTATTTCTCTACAATGCCTCTCTAAATAACGCAAAGTGAAAGGCTTGCTCAGCAGTGATTAACTTCAGTTCAGGAAGATGGTCTGTATCAAATCGTTACCGTCAGCTGATTAAAAATGAATTAAACCTAATGGAAAACAATTCCCAAAACATCATCTCCCCTTTCAAATGCAATTCCCAAATACAAATAATAGCAGACCCTATGGAAGGAGGTACCTGGAGAGCCCGAGGATGCAGCTGTTGATGGGACCAGGCGTAGGGGTTGTGGGGGCAAAGGGGACACCGATAAGGGTGAAGCAAAATAACTCAACCTGGAGACAGCTCTGCCTTGAGAGGACATTTATTTCCAAGCTGCCTATATGAAACAAGGGGAAGGACCGCAGCTAATTTAGCATCATTTGTCTGCTTGGCATCTGGTAAAGGTCTGAAGGATCAGGAAGGACAAGCAGGTGGGAGAGACCCGCGCTTGTGCCAGGCTTTGGCATGGTTTCTAATTCCTGCCAATCAAGCATAGCCAGCTTTTAATTGCCGCACTCCATGTGAGTCCACTAAATGGCAACGCTTCAAATATCGCTTCTCACGGCAGAATTTTTTTTTAAGTAGTTCCAGTTTTCTTATTAATATATTTTTTTTGATCAGCGATTTCATATTGGTTGTTGGGTCCCGTCATCGATCCCCTGTTTTGGAGTGACCAAGAGGCATCCCTTTGAGGGGTGTGCCAGGGGAGGATTAGGTTGGACAGTGGGAAGAATTTCTTCATGGGGAGGGTGGCCAAGCACTTGGAACGGGCTGCCCAGGGTGGTGGAGTGCCCATCCTTGGAGGTATTTAAAAGACATGTGGACATGGCACTAAGGGACATGGGTTAGCGGTGGGACTTGGTAGATCAGGCTGATGGTTGGACCTGGTGATCCTGAAGGTCTTTTCCATTACCTAAGCTAGAGCAAGAAAGGAAAAACACCCCCAGATTTTTGGGGGTGATGCATCCTTCACCAATACTGTGCTGGTGATCCAGCTGTGATATCCCCACAGGTCTCCCAAGTGAGCTCAATGGAGAGTATAGGTCTTGGGGTAGGGCTGGGAGCCTGCTGGCAGGATTTCTGCTTCTTGGACACCAGTCCGCACTGTTACAAAGCAGAGTCTAATTACCAAATCTAATTACAAAGGGGAGTAAATCACCTGGATTTTTCCTTCTTTTTTTTTGAGCTTTTGGAGAGTGCTTTTGGAGATATCATAAAAAAGGGTAATTGACAATCGAAGGGAGCCCGTCATCCTGACACATTAATAACAGTCTATTTTAAGCCACCAAGAACACGACTCAGCAGGTTGGGAAGTTGTAAAACCATCACACAATGCTCTGCCTCTCTTCCCATTTGTGCCCCCTGAAATCAGCAGAAAACCCAAATAGTAGTGCTAACAGCAGCACGTATGTATGCATCTATATGCACACCCAGCTCTTATATATCTATACACTGGCACAGGGTTTGGGGTTTGCCAACAGTGACTTTCTCCTGTGTCATCCCATGGTGCATCCCAGCTGGGTACCACTGCTCTTGCCTCACAGAAGCATCCCTGCCTGGGGTCTCTCTGTACCCTCTTCTTCTCTTCCCACAAGCAAAGGAAGCCTGTGCCCAGTCCCCCATATTTGGGGACAACTGGGACCCTGTCCCCATCCTCTGTGCCCCCAGCTCCCGGGAATGCTCTTGTCTCACTGCCTATTCACCCATCATCACTTCCATGCTCTGTTTATCCTGCACTCTTCATTCCCCACAGATCCTCTGTCACCACTCCCTCACTCTCTGGGTTGGAGCACCGCCTATTTATACTTTTAACCTTCATCTCTCTTTCCTCTGCCTCTTTGATCTGCCCATCAATCTTGCCTGCAGCCTCCGTCACACCCAGCCCTGTGTCCCCAGCACCACGCACTCCCTCAGAGATGTGCCCATCTCCTCATGTGTCGGGATGTGGTGGGAGATGAAGGCACAGGACCTCAGCATCCCTAGGGAATGGGCTGGGACACCCTGCTTTGCACAAGTTCCTTCATTCCCATGCACCAAAATGCTCGGAACCTCGGCTGTGGCATTTTGGGGTGCTTGCCCTGGGGCCTGGACCCCTTCCAGCCACATATGGTGGGCACAGCCAAAAAACCCACGCATGTGCACGGATTGAACCCAACCATGGGCTGCTCAGCAAAATATTTGGGCGCTCATTTTTGCCAGGGTTCCCCCATGCCCTATCCCATGAAAAGGTCTTTTCTTGGTAGAGCGTTACCAACAAACAAGAGGCTCTTGCAATGGGGACGTGGTGCCAGGGAGGATAACAGCAGTCAGGACAGGTCCCACGGTGCTCCCACTCCTCACGTCTGGGATAGGAGCTGAGGCATTTAGGAAAGCAGCTGCAGAAGTGATGGGAGGGGAGAAAGCAAAGCAGAGCTTCTCCAGAGCCTCACCAGGTGCATTATAAGGACGGGGAGAGAAAGCACCATTAGGGACGCAATGCCTACAGCAGGAATTTACTCACAGCCACAGGTAGTTAATGGCTCGATTTGTACCGCAAAGCCCCGGAGGTGTATCTCTTTTCATTCCCTAGGTGTCCTGTTTAACACAGCCTCGTGAATTATTAATCTTGCTGTTTGTGCTCCTTGCTCCGGTGCTGGGGCGTTCCCCAGCTTCACGGGATTTAAATAAATAGCACCGTGGACTTTCCTCTAAGCAGCCTTGTTATGAAGCCACTGGTGCCAGCCTGCAGTGCAGAACTGCGGTCCAAGAAAGCACAGTGGGAACAGGAAGCCCACTTGAGCTCGAATCCCTCGTCGCTTCCAACCTGGGTCAGCTGCGCTGCTGGATGACACCAAAGTGGACACGAGACCATCAGATCCATTAGCCAGGGTCTAATTACAACCTCTAATTGAGGCCTCTTTAATACAGTGATCTCATGGGACAAGTCACAAGACGACAGAGAAGAAATAAAGGGAAGAAAAGTTTGGCAGAGATCTGCAGCACCACGAGCAGACAGGTGCCTGACCAGGACCCCCAAAATGAGGGGCAGGGGCAGCATTACCTATAGGGGTTCCACCGGGGCCAGGTAGAGCATCATCACATCACCACCCATTTCCATGGAAGCCTGCCCTGCCTGGCATGAGTTTAAGGGAATGGCCGCCTTCCCATCACCTTTCTCCTCTCTGCACTCTCCCGTCAGCCCTTCCCCACGCAGCTCTCCCCTCCGTTCCCTCTCCTTATCTCAGCCCCTCTCATCTCCCAGCCTTTGTGCCGCTGTCTGTCTCTGCTCCAAACCCTCCTTATCTCCACCTCTCCCTGCTCCAGCTCTGTTTACATCACTAAAACACTTGTCCAGGTCAAACACGTTTCCCTGATAAACACATTTCCATTGATTGCTGGGAAGAAAATCCTCCAGAGCAGCAGATTCTGCACTCTGGGGATCGATAACGAAAATTCCCTTTACCCCAGCCCTCTCCATCCCACAGCCTGCGGATGTGGGACCTTCAGGGCGATTTGGAGGGAGCCAAAAGGAGAGGGTGGCGGGGACCTACCTGTTGGTGGGGTCACTCCAGCCACCACCAAGTGGAGGTGGCAGATGTCCCCCAGCTGAGCCCTGGGGTGTGTGAGCAGCCCTCGGTGTGGTCAGCTAATGCACTTGCAAGTGGGAAGCTCATGCATTTCCACAGCGAGTGGTTTAGCTGTAAATCCGCAATCGATAAGGAGAAATTTAACGGGATTAAGCCTTCTGCTTCTGCTGCTGAGGAGATGCTCCCCACCAGGGTTCCCTCTCCCAGGCCGCTGCCATGGGATGAGACGTGGCCATGGGCACCATGGGGACCACCGCCACCTCCCGGGTGCTACAGGGAAACGTTGGTATAAAACCACCCAGGTGTAATGCACTGATGGAGCCCTTCCCAAGGGTGAACCCACTCCATGGATATGCATGGGATTGGGGGGGGGGAGGCTCTGCTCCATGCCCCCCTCCTGGCTGCACGCCCATGGTGCTGCCCAGCCCCTGCCCTGCTGGGATGGCTTTTTAAAATTGGATTGTGACAAACATTTAATGCCTAATAGAGCTCACACTGGCACAGTTAATTAAGGATGTGACTAATCCAATTCACTCGTGGGAGCGCGGGAGGAGACGAGCAGCAGCGAGCGCCTGCATGGGGGGCAGTGGAGGGGAGGGATCCGGTTGGGGAATGATCAGCTCAACCCCTACTGCCGTTCCTTTTACTCTTTATAAATGATGAAGAGGGGCTTTTCTTTCCCTGTTTTTAGTTTCCCCCTTCCTCTTGGGTGGAAGCCGAACACCATGGGCTCTGCGTGAGCATCCCTGCTGCGGGTGGGATGCTGAGACCCCAGAGCATCCCCGCACCCGGGCACGTAGTGCCGGCCCAGCCAGCTGTGCCAACATCTGTATGCCTCTCACTCCTTGTCCCCCCGGAGTTTATAAATAAAACAAACAGAGTTATTTTGGCCCCGTGGACAGGGCTGTCTCCCGCAGCACAGAGCTGCTCTTTCTCCAGCCCGAGTTCATTGTTATTCCCCAGCTGAGAACAGGACACGGATTGAGTGAGGTCCCCATCTGCAGCGGGCAGCCGGAGAGAGACTCTCTTCATATTAGTGCCTAATGCAATAAATAGCGCTTTTCAATGAAGCTGAGAGAGAAACAAAAGCCCAGAGTGGGGAAGAGAGCACAGCAAGGCTGGGGAGGGAGAGGGATGGGGCTGGGACAGGAGGATGGAGATGGATGGCGGATAGAGGATGGAGGTGGAGGTGGAGATGGACTGAGGATAGAGGACGGAGGGGGAGATGGAGAATGAAGGTTGGAGATGGAAGATGGAGAGGGAAAATGGAGGATGGAGGGGAACAGAGGACTGTGAAGCTTTATGATCCAGTACTGGGCCCTACTCTGGGTCCAGCTTTCCCATTTGCTGGACTAGGAAGGCAATGCATCCCCACGCATGCCAGCCCAGGCTGGACAAATGAGGCAATGCTGATCCTGAGCAGGACACCGACACCCATGCCTCCCTCCAGCAGCCTTGCCTTGAGCATCTTCAAAGCCACCTGTTCCCTCGCATGAAGCTGGGTTCAGATGTTGGATTCAGCAAGCAGCCAAAGCCCTGCAGAAGGCAGCAGTGAGGGAAGGGCAAGGAGCAAGGCTGGGTGGTTGTTTGCAGGGATGCAGCAGCAATGCAACCTCTTGCACCCTGGAGACCCCTCCAGCACCATCCTTGCAGGTAGGACAGCATGTTCTCAACTCCAGCATCACCATTCAGCTGGTGCCACCGCAGCTGGGTGCCAGGGACACTGGCTGTGGCTGGGAAACGTGCCGTACATTAATCTTTGTTCCCCACCATTAATCTTCATTAACACAAAGCTAACATGGGGAAACAGCACTTTAGCAAAACGATGGATTCACACCCAATTTACTGTCTCTGCACCCTAGTGGGGCTGGCATGCTGCCACACACACAGGGACCATCCCAGCCTCTGTTGATGCGGGGATGCTGCATCCCCAGGCAGCACCAAAGATGCTGCCCATGGGGGCAGAGCCACCAAAACCACACGAGCCATCCTGGTTTAGCTGCCGGGAGGGGTGCACATCAGTTATTAATGAGAATTACACAGAGGGCTCATCCCTTCTGCGGCTGGGAGTCCCCTGAGGCGTTCCTGCCCTGTCCCCTTGTAGGAAATAATTACTGAAGTTAAAATTATTTACTGAATGAAGCAATTCTTTGAGTGCTATCTCAGAACAGGTTGTCTGGTTTGCTCTGTTCCTAGTGCTACATAATAGATTAGCTGGGTAATTACAGCTGAGTTTAAGGCTTGTGCTTTGCAATGGGATTTTCTTGGATATCTCGGGGCGAGGGGGTCCCGTTATTGCCAGCTCGAGCAGTTCTGGTGGACACCCCACTGCACCCGAAGGGAAAACAGCCCGATCGATCCCAATCAATCCATGTTTAATTAGCAGCCGGGAGCCCTGGCTGGCTAACTTGAAGGCAGGCAGCCTCTGATGCAGGGCTGTGCTTCTGCTCAGGGATGCGCTTCAGTAGTCGAGCTTGTTTTCAGATATTTCTGCTGATGAACATGATTTCAGCAAGAATAAATGGAAGAGGTTCACTGTGCAGTGTTTCCATTTTGAAAAGGATGCTTTGGGACAAAAATGGGTTGGAGACAAGGACTGCAAGATCCAGGATATCCTCACCCTTCTTGCTCACCCACCCATCCCACTCCATCTCCTGCTCTGCACACTTGGCTCTGCCCAAATGCATCCCATTGACTCGGTAGATGGCCTCCACCAAAGGACATCTCTACACCTGAAGGTCTCTGCATGGCACTTGCCAACAGTGGAGGTAATTTTGAGGTCTCCTATGGGGATGAGAGCAGGATCTACGTATGCTCCCAGAGGCAAGAGTCTCAGAGAGCATGTACAACCTCTGCTGCCCTTTTTGCTGAGAATTCTTGGGGTCTGGGCCCCTTTATGCCCACCATCTGCTCACAGAACATGGGGAGTTTGGGAATTCAGGTCCCCATGATGTCCCCCACAGCAGAAAACCCAGCAGCAACCATCTACGGGATACCAAAATGACCACTGAGCACTGCCAGGTGCACACCTGGAGAAAAAGACCAAAACTCAACTGAAGAGCAAGGATATTTCTATAAACATCCTTATAGCAAGAGCCTGAACAGCACCTCACAGCAGGACCTTGGTTCTGCTCACCACCTAAAGGCAGCAAGCATCACTTGGACCTATCTATAGCGGGAGACGCCCAATCAGGTCCTCTTGGGATGCTAGAGGCCCACCAGAGCTAGGGTAGCGTTGGGACAACTCAAGCAATGGCCCAGCCATCTCCCAGCACAGGGTTGGGTGCTAGCCTGGCCATGTCTCCATCCCCTGCCTGGTTTTGGAAGCAGGCAGCTCCTGGCACCTCTAGCCCTGCCATTTTCAGCTCCCCCTGCATTACCAGAGAGGAGGAATGTTGGTGCTAGTGGAAGTGCAAGGCTTTGACATTGCAAAGTGACAAGGAGCAAAGTGTGTGTGTGAGGGGAAGGAAAGATCAAACAATTACCTGGGGGCTCATCAGGAAGCTGCTACAAGAGATTGCGAGGGGTAATTATAAAGGTAAAGTGAAGGATTTTGAAATCAAGCTCTGAGATGAGCACAAGGAGGCAGGGGGACTTGGAAGAGGCAGGAGAGCAGGGAATGGGACAGTCCTGCACTGAGCATGGCTCTGCCCCATCCTCTGCACCCAGGTCAGTACACTCAGGAGCTCCTGTCGCTTCATCGTATTTGCGGCCCTTGCCACTAAACGTCTCCATGCCTGCTGTCCTGCCAAGCCCAGCACCACAGATGTCACCTCACCAGGGCTGAGCGGAAGGGATGGCTCACCCCTTGACCTGCTGGCATCATTAACACAGCCCAGGGCACCACCCAGCTTCTTTGCAGCTGGCTCACTTTCATTGTGGTGTTCACCACAACTACCAGGCTCAGTTCTCCATACGACACCTGGGCAGGCTCCCACTGCCCATCCCAGGGTGGGATTTCTCCAGCTACCCCAAACTTTGGTAGAGTTAAACTTTGGTATTCAGAGAATACCACAATAAATCAATCTGTGCAACTGAGACAGAACTGCCAGTTGAGGTCTAGAGCAATCACCCTCCAGGTCAAGGAACCAAGGAGCCCTGTGGCACAGACCTGCACAGCTCAGACCCTTGGCAGTGCCTGTCCTTGTGCTCCACAGAATCATAGAATCATGGAATCCTTTGAGTTGGAAGGGACCTTAAAGGTCACCTAGTCCAACTCCCCTGCAACGAACAGAGACAAAGACGATGGTGGGGCAGGGACATTGTAGACTGTGGGATGACAGTGTTGGCTTTCCTGCTGGTGTTACAGCAGCTGCTTTTGGTATGGGTGGTGCTGCAAGAACCCCAGCATGGACCCAGGGGGGCTCTGCCATCAGAATTGGACTCAGCATCCTCATCCTTCAGCTTCACTGTGAGGCTGGGAACTGTGCAGGGAGCCACAGCCTCCTCCCCTGATTTTCCTTCTCTTTTCCTTTTCTCCCATCCTTTTTTTTTTTTCCTTTACATCCCAGCCTGCTGCTCTCTGGGCAGAGGGTTTGGAATAGCTCATAACACAGCTGGGGGCACCCGACCCTGCACGGCCCCTGTGCCACACCAGCGGGGACAGCGAAAGGCGGCATCTAATGACATTGACATTTCATTTCTCATTATAGACACAATTAAAAGCAGAGCGGATTATGAGCGGCTGCCACGCCATGTCACCCTGCTGCCGGCTTTATCCCTTCTGCTTGGGCAGCTCCGTCAATGAATCGACTCCTTCCCCCACCGCGCTGATGGCTCCTTTCTGTTTGTTTATATAACACGCTCAAACGTCCACTTTGCACCCGCACGCCTGTACTCGCTAATGAACATTTGCTCGGTGCTCATCGCATTCGCCACGCTCTCCCGGAGGACGCTGGGGGCTGCGGGAGCCCGGGGCCCTCTCTGCTTCCCCTGCCCACCCCACACTGCTGCTCCCTGCCTGGTACGGGCGCACGAGCCGGGGATGGGCACGCTGGTCCCAGACAGCACACAGACCTGGCTAAAGCTGGGATGCTCAGCTGGGCAGCATCCCCCGTTGGGCTCAGCATCCTCCTCCTCCCAGGGCAGATGCTTTCTGCCAGGAGCTCTAACAGGTACCCGTTAACAGAGCGTGCCTAATTAATCCGTGCCTCGGCAGCTCCCACGCATCGCTCTCCCCGCCGGCTCGGCAGCAGGAACCTCGCCAACAGCGCTCGCTCCCCGCTCGGGAGCCGCTGCTCAGCGCGCATCCCGCAGCTCCCAACCGGCCCCCGGCAGCGCACCCCGCGGGCAGGAGAAGGGCACCGGGGGGTGGGGGAGGGACACGGAGGAAAAAGCCCTCCGGAGCTCGGCGCGGGGTGCCAGCGGGGCTCTTTCCTCTATTCCGTATTCTCCAGCTCCGCGAAGCGTTGGGGCTGTTGTTTAAACCCCTGGGTTTTTGCTCGGAGCGCTACAGAAGCAGCTCCAAACCCGCAGATTTGCCCCCAAACGGTACGTGCCTCCATCTAGCTGCCACCGGGGTATTCCCGAGCGAGCAAGAGGGGAAGGAAAATCTCCTTCAAACTTTAACCAGAACGCGGGGATGCGGGCAGCTCGGCGCAGCCTGGGAGGGCTGCGGGGCGGAGGGGGAGGGCAGCTCGGCGGGGCTGGGTGCGGAGGGCAGCGCTGCGCAGGGGCTGCTCCCTTCCCGCCCGGGGACGGCTGCGGCTGGCACGGCCCCGCCGGTACGGGCACGGCGCTGCTCGGGGCTGCGCCCGGCGCCGGGGAAAGGGGAAACAGGAGCGGGGAGTGGAAAGGAGCATGAAGGGGAGATGGGGAGAGATCGCGAGCGAGCCCCCCAGCACTGCCTGCGAGTACGCAGCGAGATGCGTTCCCCCTCCTCACCCCACATGACGCAGGGGCCGAGAGCCCAATTTCTTGTAGCCTCATACCAGCAACAAAGGGAACTTGCAGAAAGTGCGGGCACCTTCCTCCCGAAAGCACAGCCCTTCGCGGACGGCCGCCTCCCCCAGCTCCCAGCCCCGCTCCCTCCCGCGTCGCCCCGCAGCGCGGAGAACCGCAACGCGGAGCTGTCCGCGGTGCTGAACGCACTCACCGGGCCGGGCCGGGCCGGCGCCTCCTGCCTCCAGCCGCCTCCTCCTGCCTCCTGCTGCCTCCTGCTGCCTCCTCCTGCCTCCCGCCGCCGTCGGGTTGGAAGTGGGGCGTCCCCGCTCCGGGGGGGTCCCCGGGCTCGGCCTGGCGCCTGCCTGGCGCCGGCAGCCCGCTGCCTGCTGTGGAGGAGCGGAGCGACCCCGGGACTGCCTCGCTGCCGCTCCCTCCTCTGCTTAAATTTCAGCGGCTTGGCTTTTTTTTTTTTTTTTTTTTTTTAATTTTTTTTTTTTTTTTTATTTCCTGCTCTCCCCTCTTCTCTCCTAGCTCCCCGCTCCGGGCTCTCCCACCACGCAGCCACCTAGTGGGCAGAAGTGGGAGGAAAATCCCGCCCGAACACCCAGGCGGCACCGCTGCGGCTGCACCGCCTCCCCCCGCCGGCCCTGCCGTGAGGCGGCTGCCCCGGGGGAGGCATGGAATGTGCAGCTGGGGAGGGGGCCAGAAAGGCGCTGAAGGGGAGAGGGTGAAAAAAAAGTAAGAGATGCAAGGAATGAGCCCGCTGAGTTCTGCTGGGCTGGAAACGTGAACCATTTGGGCAAACCCACCCAACAAGGCTTGGGTCTTGCCGTCCCTCCTTAACAGGGGTGGAAACAGTGCTGGTCTGGGGGGGCTTCCAGCCCTGTGTATCATAGAATCACAGAATGATTTGGGTTAGAAAAGACCTTAACAATTATCCAGTTCTAATCCTATTAGATGCTTCCAACCCAACACTTTCCACTAGACCAGGTTGCCTTGAGCTCCTCCAAGGATGGAGCATCCAGAGCTTCTCTGCATAGTCTGTTCCAGTATCTCATCACCCACAGAGTGGAGAGTTTTTTCCCAATCGTAGAATCACAGAAGATCCCAAGTTGGAAGGGATTTTCCAGCTCCCTTTCCAAGCAGGATGGATGAGGTGCTGTGTCGGTACCATGCCCTGCCCCAGACCAGCTGCCAGACCTTGGAGAAGTAGAAAGATACATGGCCAGGCTGGCATGAGAGGTTTTTGCACCTTGCTTAACACAGTGAAAGAGATCTGAGTTCAGCAGCCCACACTGCTCCTATAGACGCCATTGCTGGTGTCACCAAGAAAATGAGAAACAAGCCTGCATCCCCGGTGGCTGCTGTCTCAAACACGACCAGGAGAAAGTTTCAATTGAATTCTCTCTTTGCAGGTTTGGAGCTGTTTGTGTATTCCTGACAAATCCACCCAATTACCATCACTCAGCCCCCAATATGCAGGAAAGATGCTGAAGAGATTGTGATGTTGTATTTTAACATATTCAGAGCTCTCTGATTCCTTTTGACTTCAGAACTTGGCTGAATATTCCTCGTAATGAGCCTCCCAATGCTTTTTGCCCAAAGAGGAACAGCACTGTTGTGGGTGGATTTTTTTTTTTTCCCAGTTGAACTGGTGAACCGAAGTTGAAGAGAGCAATCTGACCTAATTATGCGTACAGCTTTGGACACAGCTCCTACACATGGGTCCCGTGCTGCCCTCTTGGGTCCTTGACATGGTGCTGATGTGGCCCTAAAGGTGTCTGTGAGGCCAGAGACGTGATTTCACTTCCCAGTGTCACCACACCACGTGGGGTGGATGGCTATTTGTTTGCAAGCAGAGTGACTGAGAGCCTTAAGGTCCATCAATTGCTGCCCCACGCCTTCACATCCAAAACGCTTCCCCACTGCGCTGAGTGAAACAACATCCCAAAGCACTTTGTTTCATCTTCCGCTGAGGAAAGACAGATTGATTCCAAGAAGCCTCTTTGAAACATAAACCACTGAATGCGAGCTTCAGGCTTTTGCATTACAAAGAGGGCAAATTTGAAATGAGGTGTTTCATCTGAAAGATACCTCACTTTTTTTGTTTAAGAAACGTTCAAGCAAGGCAAAAATGTATACATGATCCTTGGAGAAGTCTAGTGGAAAAAAAGAGCTGCATTCAAGCAGCAGATGGGCATCGCTGGTCAGCAGCACCCAGTGTACCAGGGCAGGCCAAAGGGTCATTGGATCACTGGATCCCTCTAGGATCCCACTGGGATCCTGCAATCCTTGCAGCTGGAGCAGCGGAGGCCACCACTCTCCTTAACAAAACCAGGAGCGAAGGTGAGAAGCAGCACGCAAATCCCTGATTTCTGTGCAAAATACACTCAAAAAACCAAGGACCCCAGCTGTGTGGCCAATGGGAGCAGCTTGGGGATGGCTGGTTGCCGAGTCCGGGCAGCACGCAGGGCTGTGGGTAACGAGAGGCAGAGAGCAGGAGTGATATTAAAGCAGTTTGAATGCATCCACAGAAGCAATAAACCCAAATCTTTAAATCCATCTAATGCCCTGAGATCAAATCCCGAATTCCCCGCTCCCGTGCAGCAGCTGCAGAGGCAGAGCCTGGGGCTGGTGGGGAGAAGCAAACTCTGAGACACGAGGAGAGTTTGCCTCCCTCGGATGGCATGTGCAGGGTGCCAAATATTCATATAAATATTAATATTATTGCATGGCCTGATTGCGCGCTCATGCTGTGGGTTGCAGCCGACACCGCCGTCTATAAAACGCTTATTACGAGCAGATAGCTTTCTGAAAACATCCAATAAAGCCGTGTTTATAGATCATAGGCAGCACACGAGAAACCAAATGGATTTTTCATTTCGTGTTTGAGGGAAACGACCCAGCGCCGCTGCTGATGGCGTGGAGACCTGTTGCTGCTTGGGAAAGGCGGCTTCGGAGGAAAAAAGAAATAAAAATAAAACCAAAAAGGATCCCCGAAGAGTTGGGTTATGGAGAAAAGCCAGCGGGCGGTGCCCCCAGGCAGCACCCTCTGCTCTGGCCCCTCTCCCTCATCGCTTTCACGCTGTCCTAGGTAAGCGATGCTGACGTTGGCACTTCATCATCATTAAAGCGCCGTTGCTGCTACGAGCCCTTGATTTCTCATCTGCCTGCACGGAGAGCATCTCCATCATCAGAATAGATTGCTCCTAAAAGCGGAGGCGAGAGGCTCAACGATGACGACCCTGGTCCCAGGGAGAGGCAGGCTGAATGAGGGGTCAGTGCCTGCTCAGTCTGGGCAGCATCAGGAAGGCAGCGGCAGCCCTGGCTCAGGGGAGCAGCGAGCTTCCCTTCTGCACCAGCATTTTCCTGCACTTTTGATTTAAACGAGCCCAGGTGAGCGGAACCATGCTCCTGTCCCCAGTGCTCTTAGTGCCCAGATAAACCTGCAGTGATGCACACCAAGGGCAGGCGAGTTTTCTTTCCCCACAATGGCCATACAATTGTCTTTTTGGATTATTTTCTCCTGCCAACCTTTTGCTTCGTGGGCTTTCCAAAAGCTCCTTCCTAGGAAACCTCCTTTCCCCCGATCCCAGCCCACAGCCCAGCCCAGCACTGCTGAATCCGACGGCTTTGCATCAGCGCAACGAGCGGCTTCGCAGACAGACAAATAGCTCTGTAAACAGCTTCAGGAAAAATCGGCACCCGGGGGACGCTGTTCCGAGGGCCGCGCTAAACGCAGGGATTTTAAACCATGATTTTTATGGCAAACAAGCCCGACACGCTGGCAGGGGGAGTGCTCGCACGCTGCCTTCCGCATCTCCATCCCCTCCTCGCCCTCAGGCGGGGGGGACGTGCAGGTGGGGCTGCAGCATCCCCGGGATGCGGCTGCACGCAACAGGTTCCCGGCGTTGTTCAAAACGCAGCATGCCCTTCAGTGCCGCTATTACCGAGACAATCCATTCCGATGTTACAGCGTGTTAAGGAGTGTATTAAAGCAATTAAGCTCTACGTTCGGATTTAATATCTGGAATTAGATGAGGCTCCGGCAGCTCTGGGAGCTGCGGGGAGGGCTCCATCAGCAGCCAGTGGCTCTGGGGACAGAGGTGGCCACGGTGGGGCTCATCTGTTGGCTCCTGCCCACTACTGCCTGGTGGATAAGAAGGAAGCTGGAGCCTTCTCTGTAGGAAGCACCATGCACTGCGGCTTGGAAGGGGGATGAATTTGTGCCCATTGCACAGATGGGTAAAACTGAGTCCTGGAAGGGCCGTGGGCTGGGATCACCAACCCCAGGTCCTACAGAGTCAAGCCCTGTTCATCACTGTGCAGCCCTGGCTCTGTTCAAGCAGGCAACACGCAGCACTGGTGTTTCCATCGCTGGGCTGCACGCAGGTTATTAGGGAAAAAAGATGATAAATAAAGATAAATGGAGGAAAGGGGAGCGTGCTGGCAGTCCTTCTCCATCATTCCTTTCCTTCCTTAAGCAGATCAAATTATGACCTGAAATCACTGAATACATATTTTATTATGTGGATAATTTAAAGGATGAGGGTGAGAGAGAGAATTCGTGAGGCGCAGTGGTGTTAGAAGACAAAGAGTTACCATTAATCTTCTATGGGGCTTGTGGGGGGGTGGGAAGAACAGGAGAAAATGAATTGGAGGAGGGAAGAGAGGTGAGCAACGTCCATGGCTCACAAGCGTTGTGTTGGTGTGTGTGCCTCTCCTGAATAACTTCAGAGCCCTGTGGCCCCTGCTTGCCCTTGCCAGGGCTGTGCCCAGGGCTATCCCCTTGCGGTCTGCTGGGCTTTGGCTCAACTTAGGCTGCAGCTGGAGCGTGATGCTGCCATGACTTTGAGGGGTTGCCCCTCCTCGTCACCCCTCTGCCCCTGCAGATCGATAGTGGCTTCGGGATGTTTGTCGGTCGGCACGGGACTGGGAGGAGATGCTGAGTTTGTGATTTAATAGAAATAACCCACAGGATTGTCATGTATAGGGTGTGGGAGGCAAGGGTTGGAAAAGAGGGGGCCATGAAGACCTGATTAAAAAGGGTACATCCACCCCAGAGACCCAGGGAGGGCTGCAAGGCTGAGGGAAGGTCTGAGAGATGCTGAGATGGTGGGGGCATCAGCACAAGACAAAGGGGCTGAATTTTGGCTTCAGCAAGTGCCTGCAAATAACATCCCACATTTTCAAGTTGTCTTGAATGGGATTTGGTCTTCACTGCCAGCAAAGACATACCAAGTTGAAGGGAGCTTTTGGGATTAAAAACATACATACAACATCTGTATGTTTTTAGGGGTAGCTGGAATTCAGAGTGCCATTTGTTTCAATGAGAGCAAATGAGTTTCTCCCTACCCAACCTGCACATTTCCTGGGTGGAAGGACATTGGGATGGGGTCACACCTACAGCCTCTGCTCCCCTCCTTGCTGCTCAAGTACACAAATGCAAACTGTTAGGGGAAGAGTGGTCTCTATGAGAAATAAAGGAGGGGCAATTCTGTAAAAAAACAACCCCCAAAACTTGTTTATCCACAGTGAGGCTCCTGCTGGAGGCACAGGAGCATCCTTGGGTCCAGGCCTGCTGCAACACTTGGCTGAAGCGAGCCCAGTGGAGCCCATTGGCCTCGGGGAACACCAAATTTGCTCCTTCCCTGCACACCTGGATCCCATATGCCGACCCTTGGAGGGTCTGTGAGCAAAGCACAGGGCCAGAGGGGCGCATGAGCAGGCAGAGCCGCGTGCAAGCTGCTAGCTCACATGTTGCAAAACGCATTTCCACTGCAGCAATCCCCACAAAAATCATCCCAGGTGCAGCAAACAGGAATGAAACTCTACCAAGGCCCCCAGGCTGCATGAGCGCATCCAGTTTGGGATTCGTGTTTGGCTTGCACCACTGACTTGATTTCAGCTGTCACATGCTATTACTCACGCCTCCTAAGGATGGCCTGTGTGTTCTTTTAATTTGAACGTCTCCAAATTATGTTCCTTGGCTGCCTGAAAGGATTTTAGGGATGAGGTGGCAGTGCTGTCCAGCTGCAGCTGCCAGCAGCCCCCAGCACCACGGTGGGAGCACGGAGGGATTTCAGGAGGAACTCTGGGGCTGGAGGTGCTCGTGCCCCACAGCTACTTGTGCAAGTCTTCAAGAAGTCACTGCACGCCCTCCCCCAAAGGCTTTTTCCTGCTGCTTGATTTTATAGGATGAGTTCTCATTCTGCCTCTGCTGAGGAGCAATGGTGAATCATCATCCAGACCCAGATTAAGGGGGTGAAAGTTAAAGTAGGAAGGTATAAAATTCCTGTTGGAGCAAAGCTAGGAAAGACTGAAAATCACTGTTTTTGCCAAAGCCAACTCAACTCAAATGGCTTGCCAATGGGGCATAGTGAAGGCAGACTTACTCTAACTCAACACAATTTCATTTCATTAACAAAGACTGAAGACAAAACAAATACCCCAGCACTGCCTTGTTGAGCTGAGAGCAGGATGGGAAGACCAGCAACACTAGAACCCACTCTCAAAGTAGAGCTAAGGCAAAGCGACGGTCACCAGAAGGCTGTGGGAATGGGCTCTGGTCTTTGTGTCACAGATCCTGCCACACCACAGCTCCCTGGGGGCTTCAGCTCCTTGGCTCCCCGTGTCACGGCAGGCAATGGGCTAACAGGGTGCTTTCTTCCAGCCAAACGTTGGGGTTTGGCTGCCACATTTTGCCCTCTGGCCTCCTCCAACAAGGAGAAAGGAAAGATGACTTCTGAGCAAGGAAGGATTGGCTTTGCCTTTCCAATTATCTGCTGGTGTCTTCGCAACCTTCTGGAGTTAGACCAAATTGAACAAACAAGGATCCAGCACGCGGGTTGAACGCTGGCATTAGCAGCCCGCCTGCACTTGCCGCTGAAGAGCCCTGACATATTGATATTAATTTAAATTTCCCCTTGACCATCACTTTCGATTCCCTCCAGCAATGAACTTCTTTTTTGCACTGAAGCGTGTTCCTCCCACTCTCCTATTAAATGCTTTAAGATTAATTAAAGAGGCTGGCTTGCTGTGTAGGATTTCAAATTCCCTTTCTCGCAGAAAAAACCCTTCCTCACCCAACATCTCTCCCTCCTGGGGACACAAGCACGGGAGGCAAGAGCTGCTCTGGGGCAGCTACCAGCCACAGGCTTTGCCACCTTGGTCTTCCAAAGAAATAAACTGACAATAAAGACTGCACGCATCTACCAACTGCAATTAATTTTCACAATGAGAGCAGTTAAGCACTGGAACAAGTTTCCCAGAGAGGCTTATGAATCTCTGTCCTTGCTTCGTTGAGCTTTTGAGCATCTCCAAGCCCCGGAGCAACCCTACCCAGCTCTGAAGCTCTGAGCAGGGGGTGGAGCAGAGACTTCCAGAGGTGCCTCCTGAATTCGATTACTCCCCAACTCTAAGAAAGAATGAAAACCTCACTGGGGCCGTGGGTTGAGGATGGAAAGGAGGCTGTTGAAGGCTAGCATGTTGCTGAAGGAACATAGCACGGCATCCAGTCACCAGATGTGTGAACTGAGAGCTCACCAGCCATCAAGCAGCCTGCCTGGTGATGGCTTCTTCTCAAAGCAGCAGATGAGAGCTTCTTGCAGGTGTGTGCAAGAGTTGTTTGGAAAGGGAAAACCACTGCCTCTTCCACAGCCTCTGTTAACTGGACCCCGCTCCTTCCACGTGGGTCATTAGCAGGATCCTCACTTCTCCTGGCAAACATCACACACAACAGCAAACCAACGGCTTTTGGACAGCCACGGGACGCGGGAAGACAACTAATTCAAAAGAAATTCAACCCAACGCCGTTAAAAGATTACCGTAATTATATGCAACTTAATGCACGTCAACAGCAGAGTTACCTGAAGGAAAGAAAATTAAGGGGATTAAAATAAGGAGCATATCACTTGTGACAAAAAGACAAAGACAAAAAATGCCATCAACCCATGTTTATGAGCTGCTGTGTTTCTAATTAGGGCCAGGCTCCGAATTTGCATTTTATCTTGATTGAAGCAGAATGAAAACCTAGAAAATAAAGGAGGCTAATGCTAAACTGTTTTCACTGCTTAATTCAAGGAGTAACCTTACAGCATTCAAAATAGCTGTTTTTTTTTTTTTTCCTTCTGTTTTCAACATCTCATCTTCATCAGAGCCATTTCAATTTCAAGTCCAGAGGACATTCAAGTGGGGAGCAGAGGAGGAATGCAGGCGGCTGCCAAGTGGCTGCTCATGGCATGGAGCAGGGGGATAAGAGATGTGCCCAAGGGCCCCTGTCACAACACCAGACACAACAACAGCAGCTTGCAAAACAAATCAATAGGCACCGATAAATGAGACAGGCTGAGGGAAACCCAGCATCGAAGGCAGGGAGGTTGGCAGACCTCAGGCATAGGCACACACCAGCCGCCCCTAAAAATGCAGCAGAATTGGAGACAGACTGCTCGGCAGGAGACCAAAGGAACCCATCTTGATTCCTGCTGTCACAGCGACCCTGGTGACTCACATGGCTGAGACCTGCAGCTAGTGCCCTGCAGCAAGACGGTATGATCTCATGCTCCATTCTTCTCTCTCCCTGCTCTCCTTGCTCTCGCTACCCTGCCATGTCAGCAACTGCGAAGAAACCCAGCGCACAGTGGGTGCTGCCCATGTAGGTCTTGGAGCTGAGCACTCCCAGCTTCCTCCCAGCAGGACACAGCTCTCCAGAAGCCAGCAGGGATTGGTGTCCCACTCCCTTTAGCTGAGAGCTACAGCACACCTGTCTGCTGCAGTGCAGCTGGAAACAAGCACGAGCATTGGGTCAGGACAGGATCCATCCTCAGCTCTGATGTAAAACCACGTAAAAAACATCAGTTCCAGGCATTTACCACACTTCACACACACTAGGCACAGCTGCATAACTGGCAGCCCAGGCCTGGAGCAAGACCTTGCTGTGTTCATGCACAGCACGCAAAAAAGGCGCAGCAACCCCAAGCTTCGGAGGCACAAGGGAGAATGAATGAACTCAAAGAGGCTCCGCTTGTGAACTGAAATGCTGCCCACAGGTATCACTGTGTGCATCGCACCTTCACCGCATGCAACGAGAAACAGCTGCTACACCCACCCATTCCACTTCCAGGCTTAACAAGTGCTGGCAGCTCCGTGCGACTGCTGCTCCTGGGGACCGTCTGCACCTTCCTCCCCCTGCTGCTCTTCTGACAACAAAGCAACGACAGCTCTTAGCATCATGGTTTATTCCCCCTCCGTATGTACAATTAAGTGTATGCACGACCATTAAAAATAAGGCTACTTATATCATGGCTCTGAAACACATTACAAACCAACTCCATCCCCTCTCTTATTACAGCATTCACAACGCTCAGCTTCCGCCGATGGTTTGCAGAGGGGCGAACGTGAGCAGGCCACAGGGGAGACGAGTGGTGCAGGGCTTTGGTAACTGGATGGAGATGCTTCCTCCTCTAGCTGATGCAAAGGCAGGCAGCTCAGCGCCGATGAGGTCACCTCCACGACGTCTCAGTGAGGGCAGTCCAGGTCCCAGGCAGCCGCAGCTCAAGTCGCTTCTGCACAGTTGGTGGCAGGCAGCAGAGGACCGGGTTCATGTGGGTGAAAGGCTGACTTACTCCTCTCCTGTGGAGCAGCCCCTCAGGGCCAGAGCAGGGGCATAAAGGGAAGAAGAAGGGGAAGCTGCCCTTCTCTTCCAGATAACCAAAGGACTTTAGTCTCCAGCGGTGTCGACCTGGGTGACATTTCTCAACATTTAATGCATCTAAAAAATAAAATCAAAGGAACAACTCAACCATATCTGAAAGCGAATTGCTTGCACGTCCAGGTAAGGCTTAGAGACTTTATGCCAACAGGGATGAAGGAATAGTCCAGATAAAGATGAGTGGAGATGTGCAATTGAGGACAGCCCTGTGTGGTCCGGTAAGCTCCCTTCCCCAGTAAATCTGTTCCCATATGCAACAAGAGAGAATCTTCCCGCTTCAGCTTGTGGCTCAATAAATTTTATTATTCCTTTTTGTTTTTATTTAAAAGAATTTGTTTTCCTATCATAAAAATTAGACAACCATACCACCACCAGCAGCAGCAAAGTCTGTGGAGTTAAATGTTGATGGCAGACAGTTCACCGGTGTTCCCAGCGTCTCAAAAATGTCCTTGAAAGTCCATACATGGGAAAACAAACAAACAAACATGGTGGTTTTGGGGAGGAACGTCAAGGTGGTTTCGGTTTCTTGTCCCACTGAAGATCCCAGATGAACACTGCAGCGTATCAGCAGGACCAAGTACCTCAAGCCTTGAGAAAACCCTTCATACTAGCTCCAGTACCTGATTAATAGGGAAGACAAGACATACAGCAGAGGAATTTATGACGTTCATTATCTCCTACATCAGCATATAGATCACTAGGACAGGTCTGACCCCTCTTGTCTCCACTTCTCACCCTTTATTCACCAGCATGCAATAATATCACACAAATGAGATGAGGGCTGTGAGGGCTGTCACCTGCTGAGTGATTTGTACAGCCTGTAACAACCCAGGCTGGTTTTACAGGGGACAGCTGAGGGCTGCAGCCCACGAGCACGGGCTGCCATGGTGGGGAGGGATGGGCCCACAGCATAACTGCAAATCCTGCCTTTCCCTGGGCTCTGCCAGACCGTCACACCTTCCCCACTGTCTGCTAACGAGTTCAGATAGAAATATCAGAATCCAAATAACCTTGGCTGTCTACACATTTCTCTCTCCACCTTCCCTCATTAACAAGCAAAGTGCGTGAGCAAAACCTCTCCTGTTGCTGCTGGATTCACTTAAAGGTATCAGAAGCATCTGTGTGCTTTGCTCATTTAACTAAGAAGGAAGTGACCAAAGTAATGAGCAACCAATTCCAAAGTCTGCTAAATAAATCACCTACAAATGAAAGGCCACAGCATCACACACTGCAATAACAGGAGCAACCAGGCCAATTGTGGCCTAAAAAGGAGGAAAAATATAAATCTAGTCACAAACACAGATGACTCAGGGCTTCTTTCTGCTTTTTCAGTGATTTTTCCAGGTTCGTTCAGACCTTCGAATCGGGCCTAGCTCCAGAATACTGCTGTCACACGATGGCAAGAGGGAGAACTGGGAGGAGGAGCTCAGATTCACAGGGGTGACAACACAGCATGGAGCTTTGCAGACAGCAAGTAAATTCCTGTATCAGCTGCCACGGAAAGCGTCAGAGCTCTGGGCTACGAGCCTGCAGCATTACCACCAAGCCTCCAAAGCACGGTGGAGGTGAATGCTGCTGGGTTCAATCCTGGACTGTGCTGGACCTGGGGCTCTCCAGAGGAGCAGCACCTGGGTTTGGGCAATACTTCTGCTTGGCTACGTGCTTGACAGAGACACAAAGCGGGACAAAGTCTTCTGCACGTTATTTGACTTGGTGTGGACTGAAATACATTGAACAGATATTCTGGAAAGAGTTTTATTCAAGTGCTGAAAAGCTGGCAAAACATGAGCCTCTCCGTGCACAGGGAAGGCTGCTGCTTTCGTAAAACTCTACGTTGGCAGCCGCTGTCTGTTAAAGTCGGTCCACACGCTCGGAGTAAGCAATGTGAGGGAGCAGCCCTGCTCATTTCAAGCACTGCTCTAGCTGGCTGCACATCAGGAGCTCAGCTTTCAGCTCTGCTGCACCAGCCAGAAGTCGGGGTCTGGCTAATGCCAGCGAGCAAATGCAGAGCCTCCTCTGCTGTCACAAAAATCAACACGAGCGCGTGGAGATGTTTGTGCCAGACAGCGCTAATTTAAAACCTCTCCATTCAAAGCAACGCCATGCAGCTGATTTCCAACCTATGCGGAAACGCAGCGGCTGCTGTGGCAACTGAGACGTGGCACCTATTATCAGTCAGGAAAAATATTGCATACATAACACCCAGTGCCAGGCCCGTGTTTAATTTAAGCAGCACATCACTGCAGAGCATCGAGCTCTCCCGATGCAGCTTGGTTTCCCTCCTGCACTGCCGAGAGCCAAGGAGCAGTGGGTGCAGGGCAGCACCTGCAGCTTTCTGCACCCTGCTCCTACCTCTGTCTCCTTGCTCTTCTGCTGTGTGCTCACTCCTCCACGTGCCAGAGGCAAATGCATCATTTAAATTGCAAACTTCCATGGCTGGGATGACCTCCTCTAATGCCTTCTCCTGGCTGTACCACGTTTGCGACCTTGCTCTTTGCTAAGAGCAGATTCAAGCGCTTCAAGAGAAGATGCACGAAATAACTTACCTTAATTGTACCCTGACTGTTAGCAGCAATTAGCACGTTGGACTCCTGGAAAAAAAAAAAAAGAAGAGGCACTGTCACCATTTGCCATTGCTTTTCCTTTTTTCCCTTTTCCTTTTTTCCCTTTTCCTTTTTTCCCTTTTCCTTTTTTTGGAAGAAACAGCTGTGAAGAGTAGTTGCTTTTTACCTTAAGCACTACAAGTATATCTAACTGCAAAGGAACTTAACTCTTCCCACTTCCAGGATACTTCTGAGGCTAAAAGTCTTCATACAAGTTACATTACCTTAAAGAGTTAGAAAGCAATAATCCCTAGTGCTTGTACACAGCCTTAAATCTCAAAAGCAATTTACAAACGTGAATTAATCCTCACAGTCCCCTTGTGAAGTGGGCAAATAATAACAATAATTTCATCTTTTGGCAGCATACGGACAAAGGTCTCTAATGCCCTACCTAACTAAACCAACTCATCAATGTGACAAAAGCTCTCCAGCTCAGCCAAGGGGTTTCCAACCAACAAAACAAAGAGGAAAAGAGTCGCTTTGTCTGGTAGAAAGCAATAGCAAATGCACCAAATTTGGAAGGGAAGGAAGAGAGGGCTTCGGCTTTGCTGTGACTCTGAAAGACAGCATCTCCTTACCTCCCGTGAACCAATGGAATTTCCTTTGGAGAAATCCTGGTTGTCTGCAAATTAACACCTGCCACACCACCAGGCAACTTCAGGCATGGGTGCCAACCACGGACAGGAGGACCTCTGCCCTGCTGCCTGAATGCCTGACGTGACCAGCAGTGCAAACACACCCTCTCAGCCAGCGTCAGTTAGGGCAGGGAAATCCCAGATGAGCGACGCAGTGCCAAGAAACACAAAAAAAACTGAGCACCAAGGTGATGGCAGCAGCACTGGAAATGACCCCTCCCTACCTGGTGCCCTGCATCCGTCCTTCCCCAGCCATGCAGCAGCACTAATGCGCTGCCAAACCACCTGCCACAAACTGCTTTGCCTAATGATAGCCTATATCTTTCCTCCTCCGACATCTTTCAATTTCTCCTGCTGCTGCTATTCATTCTCAAAGTTGCTGTAATTACCCCATCACTTAACGCATGCATTTTTAATGAGGCCGGTGACTGGAACAGCCCTGCTGGCGTTCAGGCAGCAGGCACATCGCTGCCCAGGGCACAGGGCGACGGATGGGGCTGCAGGCTGGATGGATGGAGCTCTGGGAGCCCGCACAGCCACCAGCTCTGAAGCAAAGGGAGAGAAATCCCTTCTGATGTGAAAGGCCACGGATCAGGTAAGAGCAGCCTTCCGGTGGCCCACCGGGCTAATTGTTAGAAATAGAATTGTTCACCCCCAGTTCTACCCATTAGGGGATTAGTTACTACTCCTGGTATTATCTCAGCAATGATCCTTCAAAGTCAAAGCTCCCGAGAAGAAAATACATCCTCAAAGGAAACGCATACTCCAATTTCCATTAATTTGGAGGCTAGCAGAGTCTAATCCTGTGAGCTCCCCAGCTTCTGGTTAACAACTACAATCCAAAAACAGCAGGAAGGAGGCAGATCTAAGTGTGATTTGGTGACCAGAACAGGGAGCGGATCGCTCTGGGATGCCTGATAGGATTTTGGGGGAGAGGCACGGGTACCAATCCATTGAACAGTGCCAAAGAGTGAACTCCTGGGTGCAGATGATCTGGGGCTTGAATGATTCCTGTTTGCACTGCGAGCGATTGGTAATTCATCCTGTGGCTGCAGTCTGCTGGGGTACCAGTGTAAATGAACTCTGGTTCAATGAACAGTTTTACCTTGCTAAATAAAATAAAAACGCCAGAGGGTAATATACTCTCACTCTCCAGTTCTTCAGAAGCCACCGTTTCTTCAGCGGGGCTTGAGCTAATCGTTGCTCTGCCGCTTTCATCCACAACCACAACACACAAATGAGAGCAGACAGCGGCAAAATTAGCACCAAATCTGTCACTGAGCAAACAGGGACTCGTGTGTCAGGCGCTCCAACATTGCTTCTCCGGGAACACAGCAAGGGAACTCTTTAATCCTCTAGAGGAACAACAGTCTTCCTCCCGCGCTGCCTGTGAAACCACCGATACATGCAATGCATCAAAAACCCGAGCCAGTCGTGCAGTTGCTTAGATAGCAGCACGAGCTCTGTAGACTTAGAACTCCCAGCAGCCACGCGCACGTTGAGCCAACCTGTTTGCCAGGGTGGGTAGAACGGAGTCACCTCAAAGGACAGCTACCACGGCCACCTAAAGTGGCAGACCTATGGCACCACTATGAGCATTTAGGCACGAAAAAACAGGCTCCCATCGTTGGCTTTGGTTGCACGTCCTATTCGATGACTTTGTAACCAGGCATGGCAGGATGGCTGGAAGGCTGGCCTTCGATTCCTCTCTAATTTATTGCCTGCAGGAGCCCAAAGATCCCAAAGCAGAGGTAGGGGGATGTGGAAGACCCACCACAACTGAATGCCTGTGCCCTGGAGTAATCAAGTTTTGAAATGACTCTGCTACGAGTGCACCCTGCTGGGTCCTGCTGTGGGTGGTGAGCAGCTGCAGCCCTTCTTGCAGCAGAAGCTGTAGGTGCCAGCTGCCTTTGCTAAAAGAAGATTGAAGGGGAAAACAACAAAAAAAAGAACAAACACGATAAAAATCAGGCGAAGGTTTTACTGCCTGGCAAACAGAAGCATTTTTCCATCTGGCAAGTATTACTGCACCCTGATGAAATGTGGCAACCTCTCCTATGCACATCAGGGCAGATAAGGGGTGATGGGTAGAGATGCGATGCAGCGCGCACGGGTTCCCTGCCATGAGATAACACAGCATTTCAACAAGCCAGGGACAGCCACAGGACTGACAAGAGACTGCTGAAGATTTTTGGTCCTGTTAAATCAAAAGAAAAGAGCACAGCTCTGGGGGATGTCCGAACTGTTCACTTGGAGTTACGCAGAAATTTAAAAAAGATTAATTGACAAATGTAGGTGCACCTCAGGATTCGCATCAAGATGAACACAGGGTGCAGGTCCAGAGCTGCTCCAGGATGCTCCAGGGCTGAAGTCTCGTGTTGAAACTACTCAAGAACAGCCTTCCACACATGCTGTCTTTTTTCCCTCAGGTGCCCTGACAGTACTATGGGAAGTCTGAAAGACGGTTGCTCGACACTGGGAAGGGCTCAAGCCCACCACCAATCTCTTCCTTCCAACAGACTGGATGTGTATCTACACAGAGATAGGCACTATACAAAATAAATTTATAAATCAGTCCTGAGAGCAAAGGTGGCCCAGACAGAAGGACCTCTGACCTGAACCTGGCATCCCCATCACCTGCAGCCAGCGCTGGAAGAACGTGACTCACTCACCCCCAGCAACTTCAAAGCACTCACCCCTTGGGATCTGACGGGACTTTCACTGATTGCACCAAAAGAAGAAATTGCTACAGCACATTCTTGAAGGGAAAGAAAAACAAAATCAAATTTGGGACCTTCCTGAGTAGATGAGATACCTGCTACATTCATCATTCAAAGGAGTTATTCACCTGGTGACAGCTGGGTTTTGAAGCACTCTGATTTCCTTCCCTCCTAGATGAGCCCTGAGTTTGGATGGCCCTGGGGAGGCAATTTGTACAGGGGAGGAAGGGAGGGGAAGGCGAGCCTGACTGGCTGCTGGTATTCATGCAAGAGCAGTCAGAGAATCAGAATTGCTCTGGAAGTTTCCTGAAGCTTGAGGTAACTCAGCTGAACAACGGAAGCCCTGAAAATTGTCAGAGCTGCTTCAGCTTGATAAGGAGTAAGGGCTCTAACTCTGTGCAAGAAAACATCGGTGAGGGTGACTGGATGAACATCACTCCAGATGGATAGTTGTTAGAACCACAACGAGGGCACAGCTACTTGGATGGGCACACACTGGTACTCAAGCACACAAACCTATGGTGCAATTGCATAACCCATCTCCACCAGCCCCCCTTGTTAACAAAGAGGTGAGCAAGAGGGTCTGTGCACCCTCCGCCTCCAGGTGTTGTGCACATCTCACCAGTGGGCTCACGTGAAATCACAGGCAAGTGGCTTACGGTCTTCCTCTGCTGACACAGAATAGAGGGCCTGTCCCTCTATTTTGATACAGGCAAGATGAACACAAATCACTTATCTTTTTTTCCTTCAATCCTCTTTGTGAGACCACTCACTCACTGCCAACCCACATATACCAATCCTGAAACTCAGATGTTCCCACTCTCTGCTGCAAGTTTGCCTTAAGGAAAAGCTGAAGCATCATCTACACAAGAAGAGCATAGATGCACACTTGAGCCATCTCTGTCCCTCCGGTATGACTCGGAGCGCTTGTGTATGAACATAACCTATGCTTCTACAATTTGCAAATGGAATAGTTTTGTGATTGCTGGTCCAACCAGACCAGAGTCAGAGCGCTTGAAGGGCTGGTAAATGCACTGGGTAGCTAAAAGCCACAGCTTTAACTGTGTATGCAAACACATAAAAGATGCAGAAGCACTCCTCAGTGCCATTAACCAGACACAACTAAGCTTCAAACAAACTTGGCCAACTGCTTCCCACAAGGACTGCGCTGAGGAAGAAGTCTGCTTAACACAGAAATGAGACAACGTGGACTTATTTCCTACTTTTGCACTCTCCCCTACCTTCCACAAATAGCAGCACGAATGCAACGGGCTGAAGAAATTGCTTGTTAGGAAGATTAATGTACCGATGGTGGAGCAAGATGTTTCTCCAAATTATACGTGCACATGTTCACACAACAGACTCAAAACCTTATTTGGGACTTTCACTGTCTTATAAATAATTACGGAAGATGAACTCGTGCCTCTCTTATCCCTACACTTCTGCATAAAAAAAACCACATTCCCTTCCAAACTTCCAGCCCCATAGCCGTTGAGGTAAGCGTGAGTTTTCTGCATTTTCAGCTAGATTTGTTCTATAGATTCACAGTTAGGATTCTTAAAGAACTTATTTTAAATTAGCAACTTCTCACCTTCCCGCCCCAGCAGACGTTTTTTGCTAACAAAAGCCTGGTTTGTCAGCAATTCTCTTTCAAGCAGCTCAACCCCAAACACGTATTCAAAGGAGCTAGAGCCCTAATTAAGAAAAGCTGTTGATACAATAGCAAGATATACCGGGTGAGAAAGTGTGTGCTCAAATGGCCATTGTTTCATGTTATTTATAGGCAGAATTAAAGCGCACAGTTGGACTAAAGCTAGTGCAGATAGCACAGAAAGCCATTTCTTTAACAGCAAAGCTTCTTGGTCCTTACAGGAGATGGCTGTTACTCAAGACGTATTCCATTGAAAGTTCTCACACCGACATCGTGCACGAGGCCTTTTCATGTATCAAGATGCGTGAAAGTGGCTCCCCAACAGAACGCCAATGCTCGACTGCTCTTCGTCTTGTAATTAGCAGATTAGAATGGCTTTTCACTCTAAATCCCCCGAGATCCGGTTATTTTCCTGTCGCATGACTCAAGTCAGCTTTTGTTTTGGAAAGAAAATGACAAATTCTAACCTGCGAAACAAGACGAACCTCCAGCCTA